>NW_024045134.1:1619484-1629906 GCF_012273895.1 Zerene cesonia | reverse complement strand
CGGGAGGGGGGGAGCAGAGGGGGGCGGGGAGGGGAGAGGGAGGTTATACCGAACGCGGTGGTCGTTAGTTTTCAGTTTTTTGTAAAAAGTCTTATCGTGAAAGCTAATGAAATGTGGTAAATAATTTAAAAAATTATCTGTACAGTTCTATTTGTATAGAAATAATAAATAACGATTAAATAAATTAAAACCATGTTGTGATTTCTTCTTAACGCTTAGTTTAAGTGCGTAGTGCCGCGGCCCCTATTGGGGCCGCTTGTCGCATTTTTTTTATTTATTTATTTTTATTTTGGAAGAGATGACTGTTTACTTTGTAGAATAAACTGTAAGAAAGCATTGAATGGCGTGTTTGTTTATGACAACGGATTTACAGGGTTTATTCCTTGCGTATTAAATGTAAACTGACAAAAATAGTGAAAACTCACACTTAAACTACTGAATCTAAGAGTAATGAAATGACAAAGTTCAGAAATTGCTAAATGATCCTGAATCCTTAAACCATCACAAAGAGACAATTTTATTACTCCCTTATTAATACCAAGTTAGGCATTATATTTTGTTTAATTAGAATACAAGTCGCATCATATACTTACTGGATCAATGCTAGATCAAAGTGGAAAGAAATTATGAACTTTAGTTGTTTCAACCAATATATCAACTTACGCAATGCAGTAGTAATTCCAGTGTTAGACAAAGACAGCTATATAAATCGTCTAGTGTCAACACTTTCTCATACTGGAATTACTCCCGCTTTATGTCATCATTGTAGACCATCTGGACCTATCACCCAAGTCTTCTTAGCTCTTTTTTTTTAGTATAACCATGATCTCAGAAATACAAAATATCCTACTATATCTGAATCTAGAATAAGGAATTGATTCTGAACCGAACATAATATTTTTCCAATTACCAGTTCTTTGCATATTTTTCGTGACGCTATCTATAGTTGCAAAGATATATGAAGAAATCTTTAAATGAAAGACACTATCTGTGTGTCTGTGAGTTTCCTTGTAGTACATTCTGAATCCGGCTACACCGATTTTTATATTTAATACCTTAATATAGTTTTTGTCTTCAACTAAAATCATATCATAAAATATAAATGAAACACTATACAAAATATTTTAATATGAGTGGAGATTATATTATTGAAAGTTTAATGCAAAAAGTACTGAATAAATTTGAATTAAACTGATAAGTCCATAATCTATCTGAGGATAGTAAAGGTTTCTTAAGGTTTCGAGATATACAACAAATCCAAAGGGGCTGGAGCTAAAGGAAAAAGGTAAGGGTTATCTATAAGCATATTGCTATTATTATTATCTTATACCTTTAAACGAGCAATTCTTGTATATATATATATATATATATATATATATATATAATTGGGATCTCGGAATCGGCTCCAACGATTTTCATGAAATTTAGTATATAGGGGTTTTCGAGGGCGATAAATTGATCTAGCTAGGAATTTTTTTTAGAAAATGTCATATTCGTGTTTTATTCGTGTTTTTTTTTCCCTGACATCTATTGGTGAATAGTAATACTATTTTGCTTCGTAGACAGCTGGACAACTGAAATAATGTCATATTCGTGTTTTATTCGTGTTTTTTTTTCCTGACATCTATTGGTGAATAATAATACTATTCGCTTCGTAGATAGCTGGACAACTGAAATAACACAGGCACTTTTTATACCGATATTCCTACGGGATACGGACTTACGCGGTTTCAACCGCGGGTCACAGCTAGTTATTATAAAGCTGAAAAGTTTGAGGTAAAACGCTCTATAGAAACTACTGGCTCGATTTAATTTTTTTGTGTTAGGTAGTCGAAGGTTTAGACATGAACATTATGCTCACACTATAAAGAACGTGACCGCCTCCTTAGTGCAGTGGTTAAAACGTAAGCATGGAATTGAGGGGTCCTGGGTTCGATTCTCGGTGGGGACGTAGAAAAAAAAGTCTGTCAAGCAGGATACAGAAGGCTGATCACTTACTTATCCATAAATTAAAGTCGATCCGTGAATCAGATTAATATCATCAGCCCATTAGGTTTACCCAGTAAAAAAGTATCAAGATAGCAAACAAAAAAAATACAGTCGATTCCATAACCTCCTCCATTTTTTGAAGCATGTTGAAAATATTCCTTTTGATAATAGAAGTTACGCCGGACAACTCTACAACTTCAATATAGAACCGAGTTATTAAATTTATATATATTTGCAAAGTTTCATACAAGGAACGATCCAATTTAATTTTTTACGTCGTTTTGTAAGTATTTTAACGCAATTAGCATATGAAAACTGTTGCGATGGTGTACTGAGTACCATTCCATTCCATTGAACATTGTACACCACAAGCGCCCTGTACATTTATCCCTACGAAAGATTTAACAAATAAAAAGCCAATCATATATATAATAAAACGTATATTCATCGTCTCTTTTTCCCGGCGTGCTTGGGTTTCCCCTTGATGCGCCTGCGCACGCCGGCCGCCTCCTCCGTGTCGTCGTCCGACTCGGCGCCGCGCTTCTTGCCCTTTGCGCCCTTTTTGTCTTCCAGCTCTTTCATTTCCTGCAATTTATAGGTTTATTAATTTATTTAGGTAATCTTAGGACGATCTATATCACAGTTGTTGGTGCTAAATAATATAGTGAATAAATCGCGTTTTAAATCCGTTATAAAGTCTTTAATTTCTCAATGTACAACACTCGCGTAAAATCGAACACGAGAAAATACTATGAAAAAAAAAAATGACAAATGATTCCTTGTAAATTTCTCTTTGTATGTGTATATATATACTCACAATCTTGGTTATCGTCGTGTATAATTACTCACAATCTTGGTTATCGTCGTGTATATATACTCACAATCTTGGTTATCGTCGTGTATATATACTCACAATCTTGGTTATCGTCGTGCATATATACTCACAATCTTGGTGAGCCGCTGCGCCTCGGCCACTCGCTCCTGCAGCACCATCACCTCGCTCTCCTCCGTCTTGTAGAGCGGCAACTGTTTGCCGATCAGCTGCTCGATGCGCTGGTACAACTCCACGTCGTACTGGCGGAGGTTATGTGTTAATAAATATTTAGTTTAATGGCCTTAAAGAAACATTGTATAGGATACGTTTCATACACGAAAAACATCCGTAAAATTAAAAGAATTGTATGACGAAAAAAGGAATTTTATATTAGTCGCGTACACAAGGAAATAGATGATCTATTTATTTTTATAGAATCGTACGCGATCAAATAGGCGTTAAGTTTTTTTCCGCCAATTTCTCTACTTTTTCTCATATACAAAGATAACATGGATTCATAATAATAGATAATGTGTATATATTACATTGTACTATATACACATTAACTGTAAACACGCGGCATTATCCACCTGGTACCCGGGCAAAAAGTAGCCTATAAATCCAAACAATATTTATCTATCTCTAGCTCTGTATCGAATTTCATTAAGATACTATAAGCTGTTCTCGCGTAAAAGAGTTACGAACATCATACATTCATCCATTCATCTATGCATACTTAAAAAAACTTTCGCGTTTATAATACTAGTAGGATATACGTATTGATTATTCATACACACAGATAAATTAATATGTTACAGTTAAAACTAGTTGTATCAAAGACATTTAGTTACAACTAGTTCCATCTGTGGAGAACGCGTATCGAAAAGCGAGCTCGATACATAGACTAGCGGTCCGCCCCGGCTTCGCCCGTGGTACATATATAGCCTATAGCCTTCTTCAATAAATGGTCTATCTAACACTGAAAGAATATTTCAAATCGGACCATTAGTTCCTGAAACAGTGCGTTCAAACAAACAAACTCTTCAGCTTTATAATCTTATATATAAAATTCTCGTGTCACAATGTTAGTCTCTATACTCCTCCGAAACGGCTTGACCGATTCCTCTGAAATTTGATAAGCATATTGGGTAGGTCTGAGAATCGGCTAACATCTATTTTTCACACCCCTAAATAATAAGAGTAAGGCAGAACAGCGTTTGCCGGGTGCAGCTAGTATTAGTATAAATATATAGCAACCTGCGAAACAAAGGTGATAGCCTTCCCCGCGCGGCCGGCGCGCGCCGTGCGGCCCACGCGGTGGATGTAGTCCTTGCTGTGCAGCGGGATGTCCAGGTTCACCACCACGTCCACGTGCGGGATGTCCAGACCACTGCAATGTGTCCATGTATACAACCAACCGAGCCGCAGGTCCATTTCCTTTCCCTCACCCGTCCCAGTACATTCCTTCGTTCCAATCGTCAATCCTTTCCTTTTTCGTTACCCCATAAAAGCAGGCAGCGCAGATTTTCATGGGCGGTGGTGATCGCTCACCATCTAAGCGAACCACCAGCTCAGTTGCCGGCTCATCATCATTACATTACATTAAAAAAAACACCGGTCAAGTGCGAGTCGGACTCGCGCCACCCTCGGTTCCATAAAAATAAGCTAAATAGAAACTGAAAAATAAATTGGTGACCCATCCAATTTATGACCATGCCAACTGTCGCTTTACTTAGATTTTTTTTATTTTAATGTACAACATACTCGAGCGCAACCAATCACGCGCACACTCACCGAGACGCGACGTCCGTACAAATGAGCACGGATCGCGCTTTACTCTTGAACTTGTTCAGCGCCGCGAGCCGCTTCTGCTGCGACATCTGGCCGTGCAGCGGCACGGCGGCCACGCCCAGCGCGCGCAGCAGCAGCGCCGTGCGCAGCGCGTTCGCGCACGTCGCCACGAACACTATGAACGTGTTGCCGGATAGCTCGTTCAATATGTGCACGAGGTACACGTCCTGGAAGTGCCATTGTGGATGAAAGATAGAAAACAAGCCCCCCCCCCCTCTTCCTCAAAGGGGATGAGACGAGATGTGCAAGGAACGAGCCCGAGCTACATACGCTATGTTTTTTTGCAGCTCGGGGCTGCCGCAAATTTTTTAATGTCGCTTTCATCATAACGAGATTATTAACTATTATTCAGTTGTGTCAACTACGAAATTGCCTAGACGTTTTCGGCTTTTACTTCAGCGTTCTATTGTATACTGCTGATTATAATGTTTTAGTAAACTCGTCATTAATTAAATTAACAACCTTTTTTTACCTAAAGACCCTTAAACAAAGACGACGTTGGACTCAGCCCTTTAATTATAAGGTCGCGATGACAGCTGAGAATCAATTTTTTCAACGATTAAACAGAATAATAAATGCTTATTTGATATTCCTCTGATATTTCGAATGTAGTAATTAGTTTTCGTTTTAAAATCAACCCTTTATATTTCTCATTACACTTTAACCGTTTGATTAAAAAGCTCATTTCATTTTTGAAAGGCAAGAAGTATGGCACCAAAGAATGACTTCGACGCGTCATTTAAATTGACCAAAATTGCGCTTCTCGTTTCGGGCATAGAAGTATACGACAATTCGGATAAACGATGGTTGAAGTTATTCTCGTATTTATTTCATATCAATCTATTGTGGCTATATACAGACGTGATAGGGGAGCTATTCTGGCTTGAAGAGGGGATCAGAGTTGGGAAGAGCTTCGACGAATTGTCGATAATAGCCCCGTGTACAACTATATGCTTATTGGCCACTGCTAGAAGCGCCCCACTGTATCTGAACAGAGACTCCATTTTGAATATTTTCCATAAATTTCGACAATTACACCCCGGTAATCAAAATAATGATAACGCAACGGGAGCTGATATAGCTGACGAAAAAACAAATAAATGTTACAGTGAGATCGAAAACAAAATAAAAGTCTCCACGACGGATATTTTGAACAAATTAACAACTTTCATGAGCATATCCAACTTCATAGTAATCATTGCGTTTTGTTTCCTCCCTCTTTTCTCAATGTGGATAGAGTACTATCAAACTGGAATTCTAAAATTGAAGCTACCCTTCCTGGTGAAGTTCTTTTTCGATCCCTTCACAAAAACGCGATGGCCGTTGATTTATGTCCATCAAATTTGGTCCAGTAAGTACTGGTATTCAGTATTTCGTAATTTATGTAATGCATAATATACTCTTTTTTGTATACGTAGCTGACCGACGTACAACATTTTTTTTGTGTTTCACAACAGTCTTTCTCAATTATTTTTTCTATAACAGAAATTAGATAACAAAATGAAATATATGCCAAAAAGAGCTTCCACATATTTCCGCTATAAACTATAAAAAAATTGCTTATAACTATTTATGAATAAGAATTGTTCTTCATAAAGCCTTATGCGCAGACATTTCCTCTCCTTCCTTCTAGCATTTATCGTCTGCTTTAACATCTTTGGTGCTGACACCACCTTCCACGCGTTTTGCCTGTACTTGAGGATGCATTTCGAAATCCTCTGCTACCGGTTCGAGGGAGTTGTAACTCCTTGTGCACGGGAGACGAAGTCGTGTATACGAAGCTTAGTGCAACGGCATCAACAGCTGATCCAGTTAGTAAAAACTATAAGTTTTCAGTCCATTCCTTATATTTTTCAGTCGACCCTTACTATCCCTTACTTCTTAAAAGCGGGCATCGCATTCGCAGAGGCACTATTACCTCTGCGAATGCGAGCGGTGGTGATCGCTTACCATCAGGCGAACCACCAGCTCAGTTGCCCGCTGTGACATAAAAAAGTAATTTCTATTAATATACCTACTAGTTTAATTTATTTTTATCGGCTTCATCAGACTGTAACCGACACTCTTGAAGGGTCTTGTTTCTGTGATTATTCATGATTGTATATCTTATGTTTTGCAACATAATTTTCTTTCAACAATTATTTAATAATAATAATAATATTTTTACAGATTAGTTAACGAAATTGAGCAACTGTATTCAAAATCTACACTATTCAATATTGTCGTAAGCTCGGTATTGATTTGTCTCAGCGTGTTCAACGTTACGGTATTTGTATTTTTTTTAATTTCTTCTATTAAATTCGTATAGCTTTTCAGCACTTTTCACTCTAACTTATTTTGGTTCCACTGCACTCTAATTAGAGAATACACCGTTAACACATGCCCCCTAATTAGGATATTTGCATACCAGTCGCGGACGAATCTTACAAGTACCCGTTGCTCCTTCACTTACGCGGCTTGACGAAACACAGTAGGGTTTTAGTCGGTAGGATCCGACATAACCCACGACCTTTTCCCCGGGGGCCGGGGGTATCTATGCAATATTTCCCCACTATAAAAAAAAAGGATGCTTGCATACCAGAACCATGCAGCCAGAGCAGCATGGCCAACTATTGTCAAATTATAACTGACACGCATGGATTTGACAAGTAAGTAGATCGCTCACAATATACTTAGATGCAATATGGAAAAGGAAACGGGCACGTGTGAACAGACTCGCAAACTACAGGCGTGCATTTTGCTAATAACTCATCGAATTTTTCTGGAAGCATTCGTAAACGGTTTCTGCGGCCATATCAGTGTTCTAGTCGCATTTTGATTACTATTTTTGAAATTTGCCTTAATTTTTTGTTCTAGTAGTTGTTACTAGTTACAATTCTATATTTTATACAATTCGAATGCTATTTAATGCTATTTAATTCCACTACACTCATGTATATACGTCTTTGAAATACAGACAAGTAGGGACACAATTAGCATGCGAGTTTAAAACGCAAATGTAATCTTGTATGCAAGCTACTGATCTGTTTCACAGCCATGTATATTCCGGCCTGAATTATATGGTGGTATGATTATTGTCCGAAAACAACGATATGTGGAACTCAAAGATACCTTTGAGTAGGCTTAACTGATCTCAAATATAAGACAACATTTTGTATATATATACATTTTTTTTTATATAAAATAATATTTACAGTTCATCAATGATTTTGGCGCTGTTTTCTCATTCATCAGTTTCCTAGTGATGAGTCTGTACCAGATATTCATGTCTTGCTACTTTGGGGATATGATTGTGACCTCGGTAATTAATTGTGTTATGTTTTTATACATTTAATTCGAGTACATATATTAATTTATCACTACATAGTATAAAACAGAGTCAGTTTCTCTTTCCCTATGTCCCAATCTATGCTCTAATCTTTAAAACAACCCAACGGATTTTGATAGGGTTTTTTTTGAGATTTGGGTTTATGTTAGAGTGATTCAAGAGGACACGTGCGATGCCGCGGGCATAAGCTAGTAATGTATATTTGGATATTAATTAAGCTAGGCCATTTCACAGATGTTCAAAATTATTTAGGAAACTGTAATAGCATACGATTTTTGCTGCTTTAAATGCGTGACTGTGTGGTCAGTTATAACATTTTGTAATTTATAATTAAAATTTATTTTTCTTTTGCGTAAGGATATATTTCTTATATAAGTATTTTTCATAGAGCCTCCAAGTACGTGAAGCGTTATACAAATGTAAATGGTACGACGCGGAGCCACAGATTAAAAGAACTATTCACATAATCATGTTGAGGTGAGTTATTTGGGTTATAATATACAGGCAAAACTTTTTAATTTTATATGCTGACTTTTATCTGTGCTATTAATGCCGTAAATAAACCATTTCTAGTCTTTTATTAAAGATTGTTGACTGAAAATTACATACAGAATTATATTTTTAATCGATTTTGATTTGAAGATTCGATAATTTTTTTTTTTCCTCGATAACTCACTTGTGTTTTTCGTAAAAAAACGACTGGTGTCAATTTAGATTTGGAGTGATTCCTTCCCACTTGCGACGTTAGTGATCTTTTAAAAGCATCATTATGCCACTTATGAGCTTTCGACTTGTGAAAAAATTTTCAAAATCGGTCCAGCAGCTGAACTTATTTGGTTCTAATAAACGAAGAAAACACATCTTTCTTTATGTTTAGGTAAATTATACTTTATTACGTTGGGTTTAGGTCACAAAAGCCTTGTTCCGTGACGGCAGCGAAATTCGCGACTTTAAACATCTCGGCCTTCACAACGGTATGTTACGTATTCAATCAATTGAATTTCTCAGTAACTCAAACTCACAAATTTTTTTCATTCAACTAGACTTCGTTTAGAAACACTTTTGAATCGTCAAAATACTTCTCTATGCCAATATTATAAAGCTGAACAGTTTGTTTGTTTCAACGCACTAATCTCAAGAACTATTGGTCTAATTTAAAAAAAATCTTTCAGTGTCAGATAGCCCATTTATTTAGAAAGACTATAGGCTATATACATCTCACGGGCGAAGTCGGGGCAGACCGCTAGTTTAATATTAAGCCATAAAGTGAGTGAGACTTTAGAAAGTAGTTTCTACACAGAAGAACGGGCATGAAACTCTGTTATTGCTCTTTAAATATATCGCTCTTATCTCAGGAACTACTGGTACGACTTGAAAAGTTCTTTCAGTGTTAGATAGTCCATTTATTGAGGAAGACTATATGCTTATATATGTACCACGGGCGAAGCCGGGGCGAAACGCAAGTGTGTTGATATAATTTATGTATTTCCATTTTCAGATATTGAGCCGATCGTGGTCCTATTTCGCATTGCTGAAGACAATGTACAAGTAAAATATTGTTGAAAATAAAATAAATTTTAGCGTGACATTATCGTTTTTTTTATTAATACTAATTTTTATTTTAAATCCTAGTAAAGATACTAGGATTTTTAGACATATCAATCCCTTTATTTTAAAAATTTTTAAATTAGATATGTGCGTATGTTGAACGTCCCATAAATAGATTCAATAGTTCCAAGGGCTTTAGACAATCTGCAAGATTCAGACTCATGTATTTTTCATCATGGCTAACCGAGCGGTCAGGCATTGCAAGGGTGCAGAGAAGGGAGCTAAAATCTTTCATTTATAAATGCATTTTAACGCGATATAACGAAATATGTAACGTAAAATATATAACGTACTTTTTTTATGTCATAGCGGGCAACTGAGCTGGTGGTTCGCCTGATGGTAAGCGATCACCACCGCCCATAAACATTCGCAGAGGCTCAGACCTCTGAAAATGCTCTGCCCGCTTTTAAGGGATAAGGGATTTAAGGAAAGGATTGATGACTGGAAAGAAGGAATGGACTGGGAAGGGCTAGGAGCCAGTCACCGTACGAAACACAATAGCAAACTATTATTTTACGCCGGTTTTCTGTGCGGGTGTGGTACTTCCCCGGTGCGAGCTGGCCCAATTCGTGCCGAAGCGTGCTCGACTACCACATCCAGAGACAGTAATAAGAAAGTACTAAGATATAATGGGTGACACTCGGAGACTGCCGCGGTATTGCTATTGCATATTTTTATCAAATTATGTAATTATAATTATTATTT
Source organism: Zerene cesonia (assembly GCF_012273895.1). Classification (NCBI taxonomy): domain Eukaryota; kingdom Metazoa; phylum Arthropoda; class Insecta; order Lepidoptera; family Pieridae; genus Zerene; species Zerene cesonia. The sequence goes on along the minus strand of NW_024045134.1, from coordinate 1,619,611 downwards.
ATTTATTTTATTTATGCAGTATTTTTTTTTCTTTGTTTTCCTTTCATGATGGTCAAAAAGTCATTAAAAGTTCTGCTATTCATCGATAGATGGCTAAAATATAAAATTATCACCGCGGCGCCGGTCG
>NW_024045134.1:1554930-1619403 GCF_012273895.1 Zerene cesonia | reverse complement strand
TATTATAGTATTATCGGAATTTCTTCATACGATTTCCACGCTCAAGGCCCGAAGAAGAATAGAAGCGATACAAAAGCTTAAAAAAAATCTTAATTAAAAAACATCTGAATGCTACAAAACTGAAACCCCACCTTATATTTGACCGGTATGAAGACATAGTACTGCTGCAACTTCTCGACCGTCTGGTACTTCGTGGAGACCTCGACCTTCACGGGATCCTGCAGCGAGGCCCGCTGCAGCTTCTGCACTTTCTTCGTCATGGTGGCTGAGAACAGGTACGTGCGCCTCTCGCGCGGTATCACGCGCAGTATCTTGTCCACCTCCACTTCGAAGTCCATGTTCAGGATGCGGTCCGCTTCGTCCATCACCTGGTTGAAAAAAATATTATAGTTATTAAAAAATATATATATTTAGTATTTTCATGTGTTTGATTTTACGCGGGTATACATTTAGAAATTAAAAACTTTTGAACGGATTTTAAACGCGATTATTTCATTGTAATTTTTAACCCGACGTTGTTTCGAACACTTTACAGCGAGCGTGGTCACGGGGAGACAGTCTCTCAGTGTTAAAAAGTTTTTAATTTCTAAAAATATATTTGTTTAATTTATTTTTCTGTCACTTATAAAAGTAGATTCAATCTTTAATGCAAAAAACAAGTCTAAAGGAGTCTGTGACATACATACATACTGATGCAAATCTAATAAATGCATGTTAATATTACTTTATGTTCTTATTCAGGTATTAAGTCATACTTTACTATACTATTCTATTCCACATTCACTTATTAAATTACTGTATAGATTCATTAAAATAATTTAAGATTTCTTTATATATTGAACTAGCTTTTGCCAGCCACTTCGCACATGTTAATTCGGAGTAGTTTAATAGATGTTATTATACATATAAACCTTCCCATTGAATCACTCTATTTATTAAAAAAAACCCCATCAAAATCCATTAGGCAGTTTTAAAGATTTAAGCATACATAGGGACATTCGGACTGAGAAAGCGACTATGTTATATACTATGTAGTGAAGCAACACATAGTGTATGCTATTTTCAATACATATAATATATTAGCTGTTCGCCCTGTTTTCACCCGTGGTACATATATAGCCTGTGTCAGTCAGTGTACTTAATGATGATGGAATTATTGAAATTGGTCCAGCCATTCACGCATGATGGCATGACCAATAGAAATAGGGATTAATTTTTATATATCTATATAAATATACATAAACATACAAGGTACTTCAAAGCTTTGAGATTGAATCCCTTAGTGTTCTCCAGATGATCAACCAGCCGGCCAGGTGTTGCAATTATTATATGAGGTTTCTTTGAAAGTGTTAGGGCTTGTGCGACCATGTCCATTCCTCCCACTATTACTGCACATTTCACTCCTATACTCGCTCCTAAAAACAGTTAATGGGTGAAATTATGATAAACTAGCTGCACCCCGCGGTTCCACCCGCGTAAGTCCGTATCCCATAGGAATATCGGGATAAAAAGTTGCCTATATGTTATTCCAGCTGTCCAGCTATCTACATACCAAATTTCTTTGCAATCGGTTCAGTAGTTTTTGCGTGAAAGAGCAACAAACACACACACATCCTTACAATTTTCGAAATTATAATATTAGTAGGATTTGAGGTCTACACAATTGCATGATGTCATAGGCCCATAGTAACAGAATTTTTTAAATTGATTGAGTAGGGTGTGTGCTGATTAGTGTGTGCAAACCAAACCTTTCAGATTTAATTATTGTTATAGAAGTAGTCTATATCTTTCACTGTAGGATATGCATGTAATAATATATACAAAATGCAAATCGGCTAAAGTAAGAATGGGCTAAGTACTGTAATCTACTATACAAATAAATTTAAAATTTATATCATTTGATATTTCTACATATGTGTCAGACCCAATGTACTTCTGGAGTTAGATGCCTAGTAATTCCTATTATCTGTTAATAACATTAATATGGCAATGCTTACCGAGGGCTTCAAATTGCTCTGAAATCTGGAATGCTAATTCTCTAGTAGGTGTTAAAATAAGGGCAAAATATCTTTGTGGACTTTCCAGTAGAGCTTGTAAAATCGGAAGCGCAAACGCTCCCGTTTTTCCTGACCCTGTTTCTGCTAAGCCAATAATGTCTTTGCCTTGTAAAGCTACTGGGATGGCTTCCTTTTGGATTTTTGAAGGTTTTTTCCATTTTAATTCCTCACACGCCTCGCATAATACGTCCACTAATCCCTAAAAATATAAAGACCATGTTTAACATCATAGGTTAGGTTTGTAAACTTGTATTATATTTTGTTTAAAACGTTGATATACTGTTATGTACATTCATTGAAGATTGTGAGATCTATATTTCGTTATGATTATTCACAGAATTGCGATTTTATAACATATAATAATAAAATTACCAAATCTTTGAATGTTGCACTATCTTCTTCGGGTTCTTCAGTTTTTTCTTCTATTCGATCTTCGGCCTCAGAATGCCGACTTTCATTTTCACTGTTTTCTGTTTCTTCCGACATTGTTATGTATAAGAGTACTTAAATAATTTTAATTTAAAAAGAAAACACTCGGTTTGAAACGAAACACACCGTACACATGCTTTTGACAATGACAAATAACAATGACCACAGACCATAGTTTACAATTGACAGCCCACATAGGTCACAGAGTAAATACTGAAGAAATTTGAGAAAATATTAAAAAAAAATAATTTCAACAAAGTAATCTGTTGATGAAATGAAAAAGTTTACGCCTCATAATATCTCGTTTTTATCAACATTTGTTCTATTAATTAAAAATGTCTTTTTATCAAACGTTTTAGAATTAATTCTGTCGAATTAATGACTAATTAATGGGAAACTATAATTAAATTGTACTAGAAGTTACATAATGGTATCAATATGAATTAAATCTATTTAATGCCACGCACCATATAGAATAGTAATTTGAAGAACGCAACGCATTCGATCCCCGTTTTTGACATAATAACATATTTTTGACGTGTATTGACAGAAGCGGTCTGCGGACGCGGTGTATTTATTATACATTTGAGTTGAGGTTAACTACTGACCGAACTTTATCCAGCATTTATAATTTAATTATTATATCATTAGAAAACGTCCTCTACATTTTAAGTGACTATAATGGCTAAACATCACCCTGATCTGATTTTCTGCAGAAAACAGCCTGGCGTCGGTAAGTGTAGTGATCTAAGTTTGTTATGGGTCGGGAGATGAAATGAAAATATTACATATTAACTCACATAAATTGTTTTAATATCCTTTCAGCTATCGGACGGTTATGCGAGAAGTGTGACGGTAAATGCGTAATCTGTGACTCGTACGTGCGACCCTGCACTTTGGTGCGAATATGCGATGAATGCAATTACGGTTCTTATCAGGGCAGATGCGTAATTTGCGGAGGACCTGGAGTTTCCGATGCGTACTATTGCAAAGAATGCACCATTCAAGAGAAAGACGTATGTTTGTTGATAAGTTTTTAAACATAACCATCATAAATTTATAGACTACTAGCTGCGCCCCGCGGTTTCACCCGCGTAAGTCCGTATCCCCTAAGAATATCAGGATAAATAGTTTCCTGTATGTTAATCCAGGTGTTCAGCTATCTACATACCAAATTTCATTGCAATCGGGTCAGTAGATTTTGTGTAAAAGAGCAATAAACACACACATCCTTACAAACTTTCTAATTTATTATAGTAATATTGCAAGCTTCAATTAGTTAATATTTTAATTAATCAATATTTTATTTTCAGCGAGATGGATGCCCGAAGATTGTAAACCTGGGAAGTTCCAAGACTGATCTCTTCTATGAGAGAAAGAAATATGGTTTTAGAAGGCACTAGCAGTAACTTTTTCTAGTTTATGTAAACTAGAAAAAAAATGGACTGATGTGTGTTTTATTTGTTTAGTTAAGATTCATAATTATTGTAACAAATGGTGAATTAATCCTTTTGTGCTCTATTGTTTTGAACAACTCTGAAACTCAATTTTTCCTAAAACTTATTATTATTATAATAATTCCCAAGACTGTGTGACTACTGTATGTTATTCTAAGAATAGAATAACTAATATGGTACTACTTGCATCAAATAGTGTACATTACAGAAAAATAAGGTTGAATGAGAATTTTTGCAAGAATAGAAAAGAAATTATCATGAGCGGGGGACTTTGAACCTGCATCTGTTTGTAACCATAGCAACAGTTCTATTCTTTCAAAATTTCTCATTTATAAAGCATCTCTATGATATAAAACTAAATATTAAATAAGGTTGATAGTCAATATTTCTAATTCGCGAATAAAGTATAGCTATTGATTATTATCAAGATCTATACTATATATAAGTTAATTATATCTATAAGACTCGAGTCCTAATCAATTATTATCCTTGTTTAGAAAACTTTGCACATTAGAAATAATGAAGAAAATAAAAATAAGAAAAATTCTAGCATAAAGAGTATTCAAATAAAAGAAAGGTTTAATTCAAATATATTTATTTTTTACTACATTTTTTCTTCCTTGTCTGACTAGATTTACACTTAGATTTTGAAAAAATAGTTTTGTAATATGTTATTTAACAAAATTATTGAATAAGCCTTTTTTAAATTTAAAATTAGTTTCAACAGCAACAAAATCTTTATATCTAGGATGTGATGTGATTCTATTATTGATGATTGCCATCAAATTCAATTATCTAGATAAACTCAAGACTATAACTTGAAGTTTCGAACTAGAACTTAACATTTGCCAGAAAATTAAGCCCATCCTAGATTTGTAGCTTATTTTCAAAACTGATTATTTTCAAATTAGATTACAGGCAAACATAAAAAATTTTAGGTATAAATAAAAATAAAAATTTCGACTCTATACACACAAGCACAAAATATAATGTCTAGGATATAGATATTATTGTCTTTATTGCCATACTTAAAAATATTATTAAAACTAACATTTACTTGGTTTAGGATAAGGTAGATAGATGCACATTTTTTGCTCTTAATTAATAATACAAAAGCGCCTACTCACTTTTCCCAAATTAATTATTTTAATATGATATAATTGATTAAAGCACTGGTAGCTCAGCAGTTCCAACCTAGGACTTCAATAGAACAGCTGAGGGTTGGGCTTCAGATAAGCTATCAAGATATAAATTGACTTTTCAATATGTCTGCACATGATGTGGATCACTGCTCGACGTTTTGAGGAAAACGGCATGTCCAAAAACAAAATTTTCAAAGGCACAAGACATCTGCCAACCCACACTCGGTCAGCATAGTGGAATATGACCTAAATTGGGTCTGTACTCACGAGGTCTCCTCTGATAATCAGTGCAGTAATACATTTTATTATTAAAATAGTTACTGCTTTGCTGACAGGGAGCCTTGTTTAAGAAGTAAGTTATATTTTATGTGGTGGCAAATAAAAGCATTTCTATTTCTAAATCCTTATATGGACCTGATCCATCCAGTGGGAAAAATATAGGCTGATGATAATGATTATATGATTCAGTAATTGTTGTATATTTATATTTACATTATTTGTTAAGGCCTAAGCATTTGGAAAATATTTTCGCTCTGTTAAGAAAATATGCATCTATCTATTTTCTATATCATATAATATTTTGAATTGTTCATAAAAAATTAATAAACTTAGTATTTATACTTAACACTTATCTGTCTTCACTAGCAACACTGTTGGTGGAACTTGCGGTGTTCGTCCAGATATTTGATTCATTAGATCCGACATGGGAATAGGCCGGTCGAGCTGGTATTATTGGAGATCTGATGCACACGCTTGGGAATTTAAAACGTTTTATTATTGCATGCTTTAAATTCTAAATCTTAGAAATATATATTTTGTTAACTTTTCGCTTGCGGCTTCAAACGAAATCCCCTGGGAATGTAATGTTTCACTGCAAAAATTCTTAATAAGTAGCTATGAATATTGATTGTTATTAAATTGTAAATTTTTAATAACAGGCGGTACATGCAAGTTATAAGTAATATTTTGGGTATTTATTTTTTTGTTGTTTATTACATTTTTATAACCATTTATTCAAGTGACATATGTTATTGTAAGTACATTTAAAGATTTTCATGCAGTGTGTGTTGCAGGCTGAAAATCAAATCATTGTATTTTTTACATAATTTGACAATTGAACAGTGAGCTCATGCAGTCCAACCATTTGACTAACCTGTTTTATAAACAGCTCATCCAAATAATGTCCTATGGAAAAAATATTCGATGAGGGTATTTTAATAATTTTTTTCACTATCCTTTACCAATATACTAGGTACGTAGTATTATGTTATCTGTGATGCGACGTGCATAATGTTATAATTTATTGAGAGGATGGGTAAGAAAAAAAAATATTTAATAGGACCATATTTATGCTAAAATACTAGCTGACCCGGCAAACGCTGTTCTACCTACTACTTATCATTAAGGATTCTAAAAAATAAATGTTGGCTGATTCTCCGACCTATCCGATATACACACGAAATTTCCTTTGAATCGGTCCATCCGATTCGGAGGTTATGTTAGTTCATTGTGACCATCTGATATTTTTATCATCCACTTTATATGGAAAGCTAGCTCTTCATCAGCCTCTCCTCTCTATTCACTATTGCCTGCTCTCTAAATATTTACGATTTCAGTTTTTAGCTTTATTCTTGATTTGATTAAATAGCCACTAACGAATTAACATATTCCAAGTACTCGAGCAGTATCTCCTCTCTACTTAATATATCGAGAGCAAGAGCCTATAATTATTCATATATCCACTTACGAATTGACATCTCCAATTTCTTCAGCATTCTCTTTCTCTCCCCTCAATATCTCTTGGCCTCATAGCGTCTACAATTTATTTTTTTATAACATATTATTTTTAATAGAGGAACTACTTACGAATTGACATCTTCCAATTTCTTGAGCAATCTCTCGTTTTCTCTACTCAATATCTCCTGGTCCCTCGCCAGCTGGTCTCTTATCGAGAAGAGTTCCGTGTTCTCGTGTCGTAACGCTGAGTTCTCTTCCATGTGGAGTTGGATCAGTTCGACGAGCTCGGATTGCGGCAGCTGGTAGAGCTTGTTCGGCTCGATCGGGAGTTGCCGCTTTCTTTGGCCTGTTGGGGTTGTAACAGATTTTAAACGCGTTTAAAATCCGGAATAAATCGCGTTTAAAATCCGTTAAAAAGAATTTCATTTCTGAACGTATAATACTCGCGTATAATCAAACACAAGAAAATAGTATTTTAACTTGTTGTCTATTAGTTCGTAATTTATTAGGTTCTATTTATGTGAAAAAAGGGTGTGTGGGAGCACATTGCGGCATTGCATTGGGCCAGCACGTACTGGGGATGTACCACACCCTCACAGAAGACTGAGTGAGCCGGAGGCCCGTTTCCTGTTCACCCTTTCCAGTCTATTTCTTATTTCCAGTCATCAATCCTTTCCTTATCCCTTTTCCCTAAAAACGGGCAGCGCATTCGCGGAGGACACCTCTGCGTGTGTTCATTGGCGGTGGTGATCGCTTACCATCAGGCGAACCACCAGCTCAGATGCCCGCTATGACATATAAAAATAAGCAAATATTTGCTTGTTGTATTTATTATTTTTTATTATTTTTGTTGTTATAATTGTCTTTGTCTATATGATAAAATACAATGGGCAATGACTTTCTACACATGTGGATTTTATCTACGCTACGGAAAACTTATCTTGGTCGTTTTCTACTGTTTGTTTTTCTGATATTATATTATAAAAGGATAATATTGTGACTCAAAATATACGAATTGAAAACTCACTGTAAGCGTCCATATTGTAGTCTGTCTGTATGTGTAGCGCTGTACGGAGATGACTATTCTCGGCCTGAAGACTTTCCACCTCTCGCTTCAGACTCAATATTAAAGCGTCCCTTGCATCCTAAATAAGTAGGACACAGTTATTGTACGTCCTATTAATATTATAAATGCGAACGTTTGTGAGGATTGATAGACGGATGTATGTGTATGTTTATTTCACGCAAAATCTACTGAACCGATTGCAATGAAATTTGGTTCGTAGTTAGCTGGACAACTGGAATAAACCATAGGCAACTTTTTATCCATTTATATTCTTACAGGATACAGACTTACGCGGGTCAAACCGCGGGGTGCAGCTAGTTAATTCATAAGATTAGGTTCAGATTAGGTTTCCATAATAATCCAACTAGGGTTTGTACATAGAATCTATGGCATGAAGAAGGCCTTTCATTCAAGATCGGGTTCTATTGCACAAAAGTACTGCTAGTAAGGATTATGACAAAGTACTAGCTTCCCGCCCGCGGCTCCGCCCACATAGTCAGAAAGTAAAGATGTTAGATAGCCTATGTTACTCTAGCCTCTACCTATCTTCAGATACAAATAATATTTCCGTTGCAACGTGAAACAAAGAAACAAACACACACACGTTTTTAGTCTTAGTAAGTATCTCCATTTAACTTACCATTTTAACAATAGGTTTTGATTTGATCTTCTTAGCTCTGGCGGCGTATCGTAATGTGTTTATTGTCTCGCTCAAATTCGACTTCGTTGGGGCTATACAGGCGATCTAAATTGATTTTTTTAAATAATTTAATAATAATTATATTCAGGAGCATTATGTCTGTTTTCATCGCAGGTTTATGATTTCCCTTCTTTTAATTATTGAATGAAAGTATTTTTTCTAACTACTGAAATATTAGTTTAAGGACAAATATGTTGGGCTTTCTGGTTAAAATTTTATTTACGAGTATTCCAAAATTAGGACCGATTTAAAATCTTGCTGATACTGCTTTTTATTTGATCCTTCGACTTATGTACGTTCATTATTGTTGATTTTAACTGCCAGATAAGAGCATAACAAATCTAGAAGCTGCAAAACCGGCCATAAATGTGATTTCAGTCTGGTCAGTCAAATCTTAATTTGGCAAAAACAAATCTATATTAGGTACTCAAGTATTCTTCTAGTCTCAATACCCTTACCATAAGCGTGACTCCGTTCCCAGCGAGACTATCAGCCAGCAATTTGGTCAACTTGCTGTCTCTGTACGGTATGTGACCACGTTTCTTGCCGTCACTTAGTTGGGCTATGCAATATCCTAAAAATTGCACAGGAAGATAAAGTCGTTCTCGAAATTTATGTACAGTTCTCGTGCTCAGATATACAATTGGTAGTTTTATTACATACAAGTTTTGTTATCGTGATAGTTGTCCCCTAAGGTCTAAGGGACTTCAAGTTCCTGTTGTATTTTGTAGGACGTTCTTTTGTTTATTCAATTTGATCAAAAAGAGAGTATGGTTCAAAAGGTCTTAAAGGTGATCAAGGACAGTTTAGACCGTTCTCAATTCAATATCTAGTTTTCGACGTTTTTCGAGGATAATTTTTCTAGTTGGAAAACCTGATTAACATAAGAGGTTTTCCATGTTTTATAAATTATACTCTCATTCCATACACTCCAAAAGACGATATTTTAATTTTTAAAATTTTACTTATTCTACTCTACAACCAAATATTCTCATGATTATTATTATCTACTAGCGGTCCGCCCCGGCTTCGCCCGTGATGCATATACAGCCTATAGCTTTCCTCAATAAATGAGCTCAAACAAACAAACCAACAAACAAACTCTTCAGCTTTATAACATTAAGTATAGATTCCCCATCTAATTGACTCACCCAACACCATCAAACTCCGGTTAATGTTATTCGCCTCCTCCAAAGTCTTCCCCGTGCTATTGGTACGTTTGGTCATCTCGCTGCCGGCGAGGTCCACGAAGTTGATCTTGCCGTGCGTGGAGCACGTGACGTCACCGTCGGTGCGCACGTCCCGTCTCACTCGCACGCATAGCAGTGTGTGCGAGCGAGACGAGTGACTGTTCATTGCGTGGGAACCGACGGCGCGGTTGCGCATGCCTAAGTGATACACGGAGGCGCGGTTATATATTCAAAATTCGAAATGGAACGAAATTGCATTGTGTACTTGAACTAAAATTAACGATGACACTCATAAAAGCTTGTTTAGCTGTGGCACAGGTGCCAACGCCTGCCTCCGTACGAGAAATAAGAAATATGTAGCTTGTTTGTACACACAAACAATACAAAATATATCATAATAATTGTGACAAAGGATTTTGTATACAATTGGCGGCCTTATAAAGGATAAATACACAATATAGTTGAAAGTGTGGCTCAAAATTGTCCTATACAATCAATAGATATATACAAATACATAGATACATATTTACTATATAATTCTACTTGTTATACAGTTCGTAATATAGCTTGATATATGGAGTCTGGTTTGAAACAGCAAACATAGTAAGGCGTGCTATAACCGTCGACAAAACTTTTTTGGTAACTTATACCACAGATAACATAATATATTTTTTGTATTTTACTCAACTGCTTGATTTCCTTCACAGTGCATTTTTGTTTTGATGCCAATTTGATGCAATTTTTGTTTCGTATGTGGTAGTCGAGCACGCTTCAGCACGAATTGGGCCAGCTCGCACCGGGGAAGTACCACACCCCCACAGAAGACCGGCGTGAAATAGCATTCTGCTGTGTTTCGTTCGGTGAGTGGGGGAGCCGGAGGCCCATATCCTTTTCCTTCCCCTTCCCAGTCCTTTCCTTTATTCCTCTCGCCAATCCTTTCTTAATCCCTTCCCAATTTAAAGTCGGCAATCCATTTGTAGAGGCGTGAGGTCTGTAATCGACTTTACGCCTCTACAAATGTTCATGGGCGGTGGTAGCGCTTACCATCGGGCGTCCCACCAGCTCCATTGCCGACTGTGACATAAAAAAAAATAAAAATAAAGATGTCTATGTCTAAATAGGTCTATGCATGAAATGACAAAACAAAATTTTCCGAACTTTGTGACGTCACTGTGGGTCTCACTCTCTGGCGTCTGCCGTCTCACTCCACACTCGCATGATCATAGTGTGTGCGAGCGGGACAAGTGACTGTTCATTGGGGAACGAAAGGCACGGTTACGTATGAGTAAGAGGGAGAGAGAAGCAGAAAAATATTCTTGGAACTTTGACTATAAAGAAAGCTAACTTTATGACGTCACACCAGTCCCACAGATACGCTGAATTCAGATAAGATTCATACACAAAGAGACAAAGTAACTATCGAAGTGAAGGAAAAACAGAAAAGTGAAATCTTAAGAATTCCATAAATTGAACATAACAACGAATAAAAGATACAAAAAGAAAGATTAAAATAGAGGAAAAAAAGTCTATGTCCTTTAAGTGTAACTAACACATACCTTCTTCCAGTACGGCAAACAGATCGTCTAACTCTTCGCAGTCCACCATGAAAAGGTTCTCTACGTAGAAACTCCGACTCTCCTTTGACCAGCGCACTTGGAGCGGTTTCCTTGAACTGCCTGGGTTCAACAAATCTATCACCTTGAAAGAATCGGTGAAAGAATCGGTGTTTAATTTTTGGTTTTATAGCATTGAAATGCTTTTATAAATGAGAAATTTTTTTAAAGAATAGAAAAAATTCGATTCGATCACGGGGCGGGATCTCTGTTGTTAATTAAACAGTGAATTACTTTATCGTGTTTATTAATATCCATTAAATTGAGATAGCAGGTGACGGGTCACAGACTACTGACTACTTATTTACCCGTAAAGCAAATAGACAACTGAAACAGAATGTTTTCTTGTGTTTGATTTTACGCAAGTATATAATATAAATGTAGTATATAATATAATAAATGCATACTATATTTAGATATAAAAAAAATTTAACGGATTTTAATCGCGATTTATTCATTATATTATTAAATCGACGTTTCGAGCACTTTATAGCGAGTGTTGTCACGGGGAGACTAAGATGTTACATGTTAACTGAAACAGATTTTAACTTATACCATATAAGCTACACGCATTTAGAAAAGCGATCTAAATTATATTACAATCTAAAGAGTCTCCCCGTGACCACGCTCGCTGTCAAGTGTTCGAAACGTCGGGTTCACTGATATAATGAAAAAATCGCATTAAAAATCCGTTAAAAGTCTTCAATTTCTTAATGTAAAGATTCAAGTACCCAATCATTTAAATACCTTTTCATTGTAAATTTCCAAGAAGGAAGCTTTGAGCACAAAGTGGCTATCAGGGTGGTCCCGAATCAGACGAAACAGATACACAAACGATCTGACAACCAGACCATGCTCTGGTGAATACGGACTGGCCCCACTCTCCACCTGAGAGTTGATAAATATCACACTAATATTATAAATGTCAAAGTTTGTTTGTTTAGATTTTTGACCGTTAATTACGCCGAAACTAGTGAACGGATTTTAATGAAATTGTTTGTTTAGATGTTTGACCGTCAATTACGCCGAAACTAGTGAACGGATTTTAATGAAATTTGATACAAAGACAGGGTATGAGCTGACTTGTGTGAAAGGAATCCTATTTAAATCCTCCTTTGGGATGAAACAGGACTTTTGATATCCGGGCGGAGCCGGGACGAGGGTTTAGTATATAATAAAAAGAATAAAGTTATTATAAAATTCAAAGTCTTTCAAAGAGTCTTTAAAATTTCTCTAAAATACAATTAATGCTTTTCGTATATTTTTCTTTTGGTGGAGTCATTGCATTGTCTTTACAAGAATTACCAAACAAAACAAAGTAGGTAATTATTATTTTCTACACTTAAATATTAAGACAAAAAAAGAAATATAATTGATATAATCAGTCTCAATATAACAGAAGCCTGGTAGGTGGAGTCGTTTCTTCACAGAAATTGTATAGTTTTCTGTTCTTTTTCATGTGGATTATTACTAAATATTACATTTTAATCATTTCATAAGTGTCATAGTAGAGATCCAGTATATATAAAATATTCTGTGGTACAGTGTGTTGAGATGATAAAAGCTTAGGTTTATATTTACGTTACAGTATTTTTGGTGGTTCGCCTGATGGTAAGCGACAACCAACGCCCATGAAAATTCACATAGGTAGTGCGTCTGCGTATGCGCTACCTGCTTTTAACGGGTAAGGGGTAAGGGATTAGCCGGAAAGAAGGAACGGACAGGGAAAGGTCAGGAAAAGGAAACAGGCCTTAATTAATGATGCCTTAACAACAACCAAGCGGTAAATATGTAGATAAGTTATTATGTTATCATTAACATACCACATTGGTTCCACGCGATGGGCTTTTAATGGACCGTCAGGTCAATACCAAATGCAATTACGGGTATTATCACATTCCGAGTGATATTTTGGTGTTATTTATTTGTTATATGTATATAGAAATTGTTTATTTTCTAGTAATTACATAAAGGCAGTGTTAATAATAATAGATGGAAGTATGGGCAAAACACTAGGTACAAAAGGGACAGGTAGAAATAGAAAAAGAGATATCAATCTCTGGTTTGATATGTTCTTTGGGTGTGTAATAGGCATCCAGATGAAAATTATAAAATCCAGTCTTATATTATAACTGCGAATATTTATGGCCTATAGTAATAATCTTTAATGTATAGCTAGTCCATATTATATATGGAACATTGGCTGTACCTTGATGAAGGATATAGGCTTAGACAATTTTTATTTTTATGGAAAACGAATGTCGCATAACGAAAGGTACAGGTTGTAATATTGTATTTTATAATATTATAAAAAGGTACGATTATCTGTAACTTTCATCGGGAATTGTTAAAGTAAAAAGGATTTTATCTCTTTCGAATTAAAGCACAATTTGTCTTGTCACCAAAGTTATTGGCGATTATTGTCTGTGTGCATCGCATGAAGGTGACAATCGATCCGATTGACCACAATTGATGTCGTATGTGAAAGGTTATGATTATTATTTTGTTTGATGAAAAGTATTTTAAATCTTTTTTTTTATCTTTGATAATACATTCATTGATCTGTTGTTTCTAGGTGGCTGTTATAAAGATGAATCTACTTTTCAAGTCTACATTAATGTAATTTTTTTCTTAAAAGCTTAACAATATATTAAGAATACATATATTATACAGGAGAGATTTCGATAAAAACCAAATAATACATTCTAAAATTACATTAAATATGCGTCTGGATTTATTACAATTAAGGAGACCTGAAGAATAAGTATTCTAGAAAAATTCGTATCTCTCACCGCAACTACCGAAATTCCTGAAAATAACTCAAAGCCTGAGTACTTTACCAGTCCAGGTGGTCCAGTGAGCGTGTGGGTCTTCCCACTACCAGTCTGTCCGTAACAGAAGGCGGTACACGAGAACCCTTCTACCGCCATCTCCAGTAACCGCTTCACACCGGAATATTCGAGAACGTCTTCCTGCCAAAAGGTCATTTATTTTATGAATATAAATGAACGAATCTTTGTACCTTTTGTCTATACATTTCAAACGAATCGTTATATTTTATTGGTTAACAAGCATTTCAGACATTTTTGATTTATTTCATTAAGTTTTGGAACCATCAAATACTAACAAGAAGAAAGAAAAATATTAGTCTATCAATAAATCTTATGTGGTATTTTACCTGTGTTGCAGCCGGTTCAAAAACAACATTATACGAGAACACTTTAGGTTTCTGTCCAGGTGTTGTTCCGTGGCATATGATTTGTCCTTTCCCGGGGAATTCTAACATATTCCTTTCCCTCACTGACCGCTCTTTGTCATTTACAGGTCGAACTCTAAAAAATATACAATAAAACTTTGCTAAAACCGATTCGAAAAAGCTGAATAGTCAAGCAAAAAAATGAAGAAAAATTCCATCAATCGTATATTTATATAATCGCTTTCTTGGTACAGTTCTAAGTTCTAACTGTGTGGTTGTTTAACTTAGAGGTCCTGGATTATACACCCAGTAGATACTAAATAAATACATTCCAGCCGGTTAGTAAAGTTCTGTTCCCCATCTAAACTTCTGGATAGTCATCTATTAGCCTAATACAGAAGAATATATATTGGGTTACACGTATATTGTAACGTTGTAATGTTCGTTTAATTTCAATCCAATTTATTTAATAGTACAACCTCTACAAGATGATGCTTTTAATGTGAAAAGCCTACTTCAACTTCGCGATTCAAGTATAGGAATACTAAAGCAAAATATGGAAAGTCTATTTCACTTGCGCGATTCAGATGTAAGAAATACTCTATGGTAAAATAACTTATGTACGTGTAAATATATGGATTTATCTACTATATGCTCTATACACATTTTCAGTAATTTATAAAATAACCCCTTGACAGCAGCGAATACATAATTTGTGCTATAATTGCTGAAATATAATAACGATAGGCAATTTCTGTTTTAATTGACGCCACCTTGTTAACGGCGGGCGAAAAATCAATAGTAGGTAGGTACATAGTATAAAATTATTAGTCAATGTCGACAACCTCTCTGTTAAACATCACACATGTGGGGCGGGTTGTTTCCTAATTAATTTTTGTCTATTTTTCCAACATTAAATCTGTATTTTCGTGTTGTATTTTATATTGAACGAATTGTTATTTGAAGTTTTATGCTATGTTATGATAACATTATTGTTTATTTGTATAACTTAACAATTTTATGTACCACACCAATGTACAATAATACAACCAAATAAATGTGACTTCGATAGTTCATATAGTACATATTAGATATGATGACATTATTAAAATTGCGATATAAATATATTCTTAATATTAATTAGACTTTATAAACCTGTTTATATAAACGATCCCATACGGTGTTGATGCATATAGTGACAAAAACTATTACTATAGATCATTTGAATATATAATTAAAAATACAAATAACTAAGGATAAACGGTTTTCATGCTTTACGTAATGGAAAAACAATGACTTAGCTTATTTTTTGCAATATCACATTCTTCGACTGCTAGATTAGTTGGATCATTTTTAATATCATTTCGTCCAAGACATAAGCTAATGAAGCTGGTAAATTAAATAAGTTGTATAAAGGATTTAATTGGACAGTTTCATTTTTAGGGTCTGTCACTCACATAATTTATAAAGCCAGGGTATGTGGCAATCCATTGGCAGTAGGTGGTAAGTACACCTAATAACAAAGTCCTACAAGCTACTATACTATATTAATTAATTTTTCCCAGAAGTTCAAGCCAGTAAAATTATATGACTTACCTTATAACCACGTTAATATTATCTTCGTCAGAGTGAAGGGTAGTGCTGGAACCACGCGTGCTCCGATCTGCGCTGCCGGCTCTGCTGCTGCCGCTTAAATTTAATGTAATCTAACTTCATATAACTCATACATTTCTGAAGACGTTTTTATATTTTTCTCTGAGTGTAAGAAAATTGAAGATAATAATGATCCTCCCTCGTTTTTGATAACGTGCTTGTAAAATGGCCACAATGCAAGTCGAATCTTTGGTGCATATTTATTTTGCAATATATATTAAAGCAGCTTTTGCTCGCGGCTTCGCACGCGTTAATTCGGAGTAGTTTAATAGATGTTATTATACATATAAACGCTCCTCTAGAATTACTGTATATTAAAAAAAAACCCATCAAAATCCGTTGCGTAATTTAAAAGATTTAAGTATACAGAGGGGCAGAGAAAGCGACTTTGTTTTATACTTTGTAGTGATAAGAATATTTTAATAATACATCACAAAGATGTACTATATTTTAAAATTTATACATGTTTTTAAAATCAATTCAAATTTAAAAGAATAAAAAGAAATCTTACAATAAACAAGGCTAT
Source organism: Zerene cesonia (assembly GCF_012273895.1). Taxonomy (NCBI): domain Eukaryota; kingdom Metazoa; phylum Arthropoda; class Insecta; order Lepidoptera; family Pieridae; genus Zerene; species Zerene cesonia. The sequence continues at coordinate 1,602,637 of NW_024045134.1, read as the reverse complement.
AAAACGCTCTAATAATACAATACTGATTATTAATGCTTTTGGGTATTGTTTCATAAGTTAGCCGTTTATATAAAAACTCCATGTTCCACGAAGAAAACATGTTTGCTAGATATATCGGAAGCTATTATTTCCTCAAACACCAATCATTGATAGTGATCGAAGCGGCCCGTTGTTTGTTTTGATTGTAGCCATCAATGTCAACGTCATATGTGCATATATGTAATATACAAGCTTCTATGAAATCGGTAAATAAATGTTCCTATGATAAAAGTAAATTGTTATACTAATTGTATAGAGAATGAAAAACGATGAAAATGTAATGACATTTATCAATTTCGATTCTGGAAAGTTCTAGCAAGTGTCAATATAGCCTTTAAAATTTTAAAAGGCCACCAATATAGTATTTTCTTGTGTTTGATTTTACGCGAGTATTATACATTTAGAAATTAAAGAATTTTTAACGGATTTAAAGGCGATTTATTCATTATATTATTAACCCGACGTTTCGAAACGAAAGGTCACCAATATGGTATGTATTAATAGCTAGTTAAATATCAGTGAAATAAACTTTTGCATGTGTTGTATTTGAAGGTCTCTATAATTTGTTTATATAATATTGGGTCGATGCTAAAAAAACTGGCGCATATTCGTAGCCTTATCTAACCAAGGCTTGTGAATAAGGCAAAAGGCTAAACTGCCATTAATGATATTGAAATCAAGGAACGTTTAATCAGTATCTATGCTTCCAGTTACCCAGCCATTTCACGCATAAAACATCTGATTCTTTTATGAATAACTAGCTGCGCCCCGCGGTTTCACCCGCGTAAGTCCATACCCCGTAGGAATATCGGGATAAAAAGTTGTCTACATGTTATTCTGGTTGTCCAGCTGTCTACGTACCAAATTTCATTGCAATCGGATCAGTAGTTTTTGCGTGAAAAAGCAACAAACACACACACATCATTACAAACTTTCGCATTTATAATATTAGTAGGATTGGGTCGATGCTAAAAACCTGGCGTATATTCGTAGCCTTATCTAACCAAGGCTTGTGAATAAGGCAAAGAACTCAAAGAACGTTTAATCAGTGTCTATGCTTCCAGCCATTTCAAGCATAAAATATCTGACTCTTTTATGAATAATGACTAATGTTTCACAAATAAAATTTTATTTAAAATAGTGCTTTAACAATAAATCTTTGAAAGGAAGTTAAGTAAATGAAAATGAGATAATAATTGTAGAATGCAAATCGTTAAGTTCTTGTATAACTGACACGTGTAGGGTAGTAAATAATTCATATAGACAATACTGTGTTTTCATAAAGGCAGGTATGGAGTATTGATCTTCTTTTTTTTATTCCGTTTTTATATTGATGCTTTTGATCGTATTTACTATATATGGTACATTTCGCAATACATGATGATGACCGAAAGCCCTGAATAAGCCATATATTTGATAAGATAAAATAAAATTTCAGTAACGTCTTTCCTATTTCCTACTATCCTACTAATATTATAAATGCGAAAGTTTGTAAGGATGTGTGTGTGTTTGTTGCTCTTTCACGTAAAGCTACTGAACCGATTGCAATGAAATTTGGTAAATAGATAGCTGAACAACTGGAATAACACATAGGATACTTTTTATCCCGATATTACTACGGGAAACCGCGGGGCGCAGCTAGTAATTTCTAAATCTGAGAAATATTGTTTGAATAATCAATTTAATCGCTTGAAACGATATGATGTATAACTAATAAAGGTCGATATAAAATTTAACACTATAAATACAAATAACTCTGTCGTCGGAACTGTCTATCTTTTCTTTTGACTTGGCAAGTAAGGTCGCAGGCGGAAAGCTAGTGTTTAATAAATTGCACGTGAAACTTATTAAGCCATTATGCGGATTGTTATAAAAACCCAAAATAACTTAGAACTAAAGACTTTATTATATTTCTAAAAACATTTTAAATTGAATTAGAGTTCCTTGAAAGGCTTCTGCGGCTAGTTCTGAATTGCTTACACATGCAAGAATGATTCATATAGTTTATTTCCAAAAACCTATAAATTTGTTAAGTTACACTCTGCAGGTATAGTCCAAGGAAAACGATTTAGAATTAGATTATATATTTATTTCAGTGTTGCCATGATATGTGTAATGAAGAATGTTATTTGTTCTAATTTACCATAATTTTCATTACTATTAAAATTATAATAGAAAAAGTCGAAATTCAATTCCTTGAGTAAGCATTTTTTTAGACCTTACAATTACTAAATACTATTTATTCTGTGCCATTAAATAGGGAAAATTTAAGCTAAAAACGTAAAACGATACATTCGTTGAAAATAGAATTGAATTTAATTCGTCATGGCAACACTGCCCTTTGGCCATCCATTTACCGCAGCCCATTTACAAAATCGTAGGGTTTCGGATTGCGTGCCGTGTTAGGGGTTGATAGTGACTGATTGCGCATTTAATATTTATTAGGCGATCTTATACTCTTGCCAGGCGATGGGTTCAAGGTTTCATTCTTCGAATGCAATTTTTATACTCAAACATTAATTGATGAGACTAGTATTCAAAAAATATTTTATTTTCTGTTCTGTTTGTTTTGCTGTTGTTAATTTTTTTAATATAGTTGTTTTTACTTAATACTTTCTATTCGTTATAATATATATTAGTGTTTTTCAGCCCTCTTTCATGACACCACCCCCATAAGCATAAGTTTCGCGAAAGTTTCTTTGGCATATTTATTGGCTACCTCGTTACGTACGGATGCACTCGGATTCCGAGAGCTAACAGATGAAGCCAACTTATATTTGCGGGAATTGTCAATTTCACTAACTCAAGGGTCAAATAAAAGTCTAAGCTATGAAATCGCACAAACGATTGAGAAATTGTTTGAAAATTCAAACACGTCATTATATTATACATATTTTTCTTAATTTATTAAACATACTTAAATATTATGAGCTTTTTTGACATTTTGATAATGAATCTGCATTTTAAATTTAATCGTTTTTCTTATGATGTACTTTTGTTAGCATCCCACGTAAACCTGTGTTCTAGTTTTGTAAAAAATACTGGATCTGATGTTTAGATTAATTCAATGAGATATGAATAGTACTATTTACTTATATCCCTGCATAAATTGAAATTATTACATGTGCATGATTATGAAACATTAAGGTAATAATAAAAACTTAAGTTTAAAATTTTGACAGATAAATGACAAAAAATGAAGTAAAGCTACTACATATATTACATATAAGAGTTATTGAAGTGAAACTTCTTTAGAATCGTTGTGATTTCAAACCTGATGCAACGGAAAAACGACAGGTAAGAGACACAAATACAAAAATGTGTAGAATGAAGCCGGCAAAGAATGAGACAGATATATACATACTATTTTATATCTCGTATATAAAATTCTCGTGTCACAGTTTTCGTTGCCTTACTCCTCCGAAACGGCTTGACCGATTTTGATGAAATTTTTTGTGCTTATCCGGTATGTATGAGAATCGGCCAACGTCTATTTTTCATCCCCCTAAATTATAAGAGTAAGGCAGAATAGCATTTGCCGGGTCAGCTAGTTTTATATATATTCATCTCATTCTTTTGTCGATTTACTGTAGTTTCACTTCTATCATGTGTGAATCGCACACACACCTTTTTTTTTTATAGTTGATTAGATTATTATTATTAAATGTCGGAATTGATTTTTTTTTTTTTTTGCATTCTTTCTCTTTCTATGTCCCTGTTATGTACCTGCCATCCCGAGATCGGCTACGAAGGCTGTCGTCACCACCGGACCATTTCACAAGCGCTGGTAGCCCCACAGTACTACTGCCCTTCGAGATCCCCGCTCCAGGCTGTTCGGTACTTCTTGCTTTACGGGCTTTCAGTTCTGTACCTATATATGTAATTATTCACAAAAACACAATAAGTATGTAAATAAACTAGGTAAACCTTAACCTCTGTCGTTGGGAATATCAGTAATTGTTTTTAACAGAAACTAAAACACTTTCAAACTGGTCAGCACAGATAATATAATACTATACAGCTGTAATCCCGACTAAAATTTAAAGGGGACCACATGGCAGGCACTTTCGAATAAAAAATAATCGTAAAAATCGGTTTATCCAGTGAAAAGTTATGAGGTAACAGACACAAAATATAGTCGAAATTATGACTTAGTCCTTTTGAAGTCGATTGATAGGTTTATAAGATACGCTCGTAACGAAATGTGTGCAATTTCCAGTTAAATAAAGTAAAATGTAAATAAAAATAAATCACGTTTCATATTATGAAAAGTTAACATTTGTGTTTTGGTATGTATGTTATTGTTACACACAAAAACAGCTGGAGCCATTTCAAATATTACTTCACTGTCAGGAAGCTGCACGATTTCGGAGAAAATTATAATAGTGTTCTCATGTAAATTAAATTCCTTTACTTTCGAAAACTTTTCTTTTATATTGTTGTTGTTTAAAATAAATCGTTCTCTTATTAACAACAACTAAGATATCCAAGATAATAACGTCGAACTAATCGTTCTCCAGTCTTAAACAGAAATGACCTATTTTTATTTTTAAAAACTGTTATATTTCGTATGTCATTGGGAATGAGAGACTTTTTTACTTCTAGATTGAATTTGCTGAAAATATAAAGGCAGTAATAATAAAAAAATTAATTTGAAAAATAAACTAAGTCCGTTACTTACCAGATTTTGTAGAACTCGCCAACGTCTCAGCAGATTTTGAAATGCTTCTCGACAAAGCCGAAGGAGGTGCTTTCATAGGTGTAGCTTGTCTATGGTGGTATACCATATTTTGTGATAATGGTTGAAATAACTGTAAATTCTTCAACGGCATAATATTTTTTGTGATGTGACATTTTTTTCGTAAAACACAATTCTTTTCATAATATATCCATTAACTTATTAACACTGTTCACCAGGTGAAAGGTATAGTTAAATTGTATCCAGTTAATTTTACGGCGCTTTTATGGACTAATAATAATTTGAAGTTAAATGTTGATAACAGCGGTAAAAATTGATGCGGGCTTTAATTTTAAATGGAATACGTAAGTCATTTTTTCCTTTATTAATGCGTATTGTAATTTAACTGCAATTATAAATGTCATTTAATATTAGTTTAAATAAAATGACTATGGGAACCTACATTACTTATTTAGTTTTAATATTTCCCGCGCATTGTGATCAATGACGTTTACTTTTTTTTTCACAGGAAAATTGGCGCCAGTTTATTTTTTTTCGATGAAGCGACGCGACCGTGTAGAAACCACGCGCGGTTGCCACTGATGATTCGATTTTCCCTTACAGACAATAAAGTCTAGTATATACAATTAGTTTTGATCGAAGTTGAGTAATATGAGGTTTGAACAATGATTTTTTTTTAAATATTGTAAGGATAGTGATTGATTAATTTATTGCATAGGTGCAACAAATAATTGATTAGAAATTTAATTAATTTAAAATGTTCAATGGTTAATTTTCATGCGATCGATAAGTCTACGTTCTCATGTTTCATGTTTCTTATAATTTACTTTGTCTTTTCGAAAACCCAAACTAAAAACTATATTGTTGTTATGATAAAAAAAAAATTAAAGCTATATAAATTGTCTTCCTCTTCCAAATGTTTAAACAAAAAATTTCGTTATATTGGAGATTCCTGCATTGATATATATTAAGTACTTAGTATATATAAATAGTCATTAATTCAGAATGTATTCAACAAATAATACTTCTCTATGCCCCCAGTCAACCCCTAAAATCATTACGCCCTGTACATATTTTATACGGCAGTTGTCTTTCACACCACGTTCATAGTGCTATGAATTTTTTATAAGACAGCAGTGAAGTTATCTTCAAATTGATTTATCACTTGATTTTAAAATGATGTAAGTCAAAAACTTTTTTTAATCTTCATACTTTATTCAGTTGCATATGTAATAAATGTTTGGATTCAATTGCTTAATTCTATTTAGAAATTTAAGACTTCCACGGATTTTAAACGCTATTTATTTAATAATTTATTAATTTTAGTCCATAAAAATTCTTGTGATCGATGCTCGCAATCAATGAATATTAATGTTTCAGTTTTGTCTACACATATATATTATTGAAAATGGACACAATTAAGGCGTAAGGAATTATATATATTGGTCTGATCCAAGCTAGGCTAGGATCTAGGCTTGAAGGTTTTTGGAATCTCTTGAGTCTTTTTAAATGCGAATCAAGTACGCTTCAGCACGAATTTGGTCCAGCTCGCACCGGGGAAGTACGAACCTCTACAGAAAACCGTGTAATCGTAGTAAACTACTGTATTTCGTACGGTGAGTGGGGCAGCCGGAGGCCCGTTTCCTTTTCCTTACCCTACCCAGTCCATTCCTTCTTTCCATTCGTCAATCCTTTTCATATTTCTTGCCCCTTAAAAGCGGGCAGCGCATTTACAGGAGTATTAACTCTGCGAATTCTCATGGGCGGTGGTGATTGCTTACCATCTGGCGAACCACCCTCAGCCGCAGAAAATTTATTAATTGTCATAAAACAACTCTTAAATGCACTTCATAGGGGATAACTAGGTATGTCCATGTGTATGGACAGACAGTTGCCCCCCGATCTTTTATTTTCAACTAAATATATAAGCTATAAATTTAATATATTATTCTTTCTCTATTAAAGACTTGTATTTGATTGATATCTTACTAATATTATAAATGCGAAAGTTTGTAAGGATGTGTGTGTGTTTGTTGCACTATCACGCAAAAACTACTAAACCGATTGCAATGAAATTTGGTACGTAGACAGCTGGAATAACATACAGGCAAATTTTTATCCCGATATTTCTACGGGATACGGACTTACGCGGGTGAAATCGTGGGGCGCAGCTAGTTTATAATAGATTTGCCAAAGAGAAATATGTTACCTAGAAATTGGGTCATCACAAAAAACTCCTTTTCTGATACATTAGCCAAACCTTGAAGAAATTCTAGACTTTATTCTATAGCGCTTCAATTGTACTTTAATATTTTCCGACCTTATTCAGCTCTTAAAGAATCCAACAAAAGCCAAGTCATTTTTCATTTTTTAATAAAATCTATTGTTAAATTTATAAGACAATATAACAATAAAGGTGGAATGTAATTAATCTATATATATAAAAGAAAGTGGTGTTAGTTACACTATTTATAACTGAAGAACGGATTAACCAATTTGGCTGAAAATTTGTGCAGAGGTAGCTTGGACCCAGGAGACGGACATAGGATAGGTTTTTATCCCGGAAATCCCACGGGAACGGGAACATGCGAGAAAAATCCCGGGTCTAAGTTTCCTGCGACTACGCGGGCGTAGCCGCGGGCGGATAGCTAATTAACAATAAATAAAAGAATCATATTAATTTATCCCATAGAAAGACCACAGTGTAAAGAAAAGTACCTCAATGGTTATTGGATTGTTCTACTACCGTATGGTAAAAGAAAGCTTCATCACCATACTGTGTATAATGTTTTTTTTTTATGGCAGGGCAAGCAAAGGAGCAGGTGGGCCACCTGATGTTAACTGGTCACCACCGCCCATAAACACTTGTAACACTAGAGGTGTTACAAGTGCTTTGTCGGCCTTTCAGGGACATATACGCTCTTTTCTTCAAGGCCCCAATGTCGTAATTGTTCGGGAACACCGTAGCTGGTAAATCGTTCCAAAGCTTCACCGTACGCGGAAAGAAGTTGCGGGTGAAGCTTACAGTGGTGGACCGTCATGTATGCACCAGTTTTTTTTTACGAAATCAGTTAAAAGAGGGAATATTAAGGAAGCAAGTCTAAATTTGCTGTTCAAGGCTGATTAAGAGTTTGCTTTTTAATTGAATCAAGTGCTGGCAATTAATACTTATTATTTCATCTTATTTTATACATTTTTATCTATGCTTCCACTAACCTTTAATAGTGTTTTGGAAATAAAAAATATATCTAACCGGCGAAAAAGCATAGCAGGTTCTCGATTCGAATGTAACTTTTTATTCCTAGCGTTCTTTATATATAAACTAGCTTTTGCCCGTGGCTTTGCATGCGTTAATTCGGATTAGTAATAGATGATATACATATAAACCTTCCTCTTGAATCACTCTATCTATTAAAAAAACACCCATGAAAATCCGTTGCGTAGTTTTAAAGATTTAAGCATACATAGGGACATAGGGACAAAGAAAGCGACTTTGTTTTATACTACGTAATGATATATGAGTATTTTGGAAATATGCAAAGTTAATATATCCGGGAAGAAGGTAATTGTGCTGTTTTTTGGCGCGTAACAGTTAAATTTACTTGAATTACGTACAAAACTACGTCTGATGTTAATAAAATCATATGTTTCTCTGCAAAGGATGTTCGTTAATTCATTATACATAATTTTGTATAGGTTTACGATGATTTATGATACTTTTAATGGGAAGGAAATGATCGCCTCTTTGGTACATTGGTTTACGCGTGAGTGTAGAACCGAGTGGACCTCGATTCGATTCCCGGTGGAGACTCACAAAAAATTACTCAGTCTGAGTTAACACAGATGACTGATCACCTTCTCGTTTTCTTCAATGTCAATAAAGAAAATCGATCAGAGAACAAGTGTATAACATCTGCCCCATACCCACTAGGGGCCTCGGCTTGTCACTTTTTTAATAGCTATAACGGAAAATTTGTGGATGAATGTGACACTGAATATTGACTTAATTTCTAAGTATCTTTAAATTAAAGTATTCAAAAGATAAGAAATATTATATCGAATAATGACGAACATTTTACTTTCATAAATAAAGATACAAGATGATAAAACAAAAAATAAATATTGATATTTTATTAATATCGTTATTTTATCATGAGCTTGCACCATCATTTTTTATTTGGTTTAATTATACGAGTTTTTTTTTTAATTCGTCTTATAAAGACGAATCTATGTCATACTAGCTGCGCCCTGTTGTTTCACCCGCGTAAGTCCGTATCCCGTAGGAATGTCGGGATAAAAAGTTGCCTATATATTATTCCAGCTGTCCAGCTGTGTACGTACCAAATTTTATTGCAATTGGTTCAGTAGTTTTTGCGTGAAAGAGCAACAAACGCACACACATCCTTAAAAACTTTCGCATTTATAATATTAGTAGGATATAACACTACAGTATAGTATTACATGTGTGAAAGATTGTTTGTTTGGATATTTGTCCGTCAATCACGCTGAAATGACTGAACGTATTTTGATGAAATTTGGTATACCAGGGTATGAGCTGACTTGGGTGATAGGATACTTTTTATCCCGATAATCTTAGGAACCACTGGTCCGATTTGAAAAATTCTTTCAGTGTTAGATAGCCTATTGAGGAAGGCTATAGGTTATATATGTACCACAGGTGAAGCCGGGGCGGACCGATAGTTATTTTCATAAAAGATTAACCACCTATATACATGCAATAGATGAAATTCCTATAGTTTTATTTTCCTATTTTTTTATTAATAAACAACAGATAAACTTTACACACAGTTATAGTTCAATCTATGTGTATGTGATAATTACGCATAACAAGGGTGACGCATGCGCACAATGACGCGTCAGATGCGGTTCGGTGCCCGTCGATTTCGGTTCAACTAGACGACAAATTGTAGTTTCCATTACACTACGTCACGGCACGGCCGAGATCTGAATACAAAATAGAAAAAAAAACTTGGAAATACATTTTAAAACCTGAAAAAAACCTGCGTAAGTATTTGATACGGAAATGCATTTCAAAAGCTCAAAAAACGTACGTAAGTTAATTGTGTATCAAGTGTATGTATATAGATTATTATATCCTGAAAATACATACAGGTTTTTCTTTTATGTGCACGTATCGTGATGGAAGATAGTATGAAAAAAAAGCAACTATAGCATATACATTATAGAGTGAGATAGCATAGACATAATAAATATATATAATCTATGGAGATGTTTTCCCAATTTTAATTGAATCAATATCGAGGTATGCTGCCCAATAAAACAATTATATAAATCTTATCCTCTAATATTATAAATGCGAAATTTTGTGAGGATGTATGTGTATGTTTGTTACTCTTTCACGGAAAGCCCCTAAACCGATTGCAATGAAATGTCCGAAGGCCCATATCCCTTTCCTTACCCTTCCCATTCCTTTCCCTTATTCCTCTAATCAACCCTTTCCAATTTGAAGTCGGCAATCCATTTGTAGAGGCGTAAGGTATGCAATGGACCTAATGCCTCTCTAAATGTCCATGGGCGGTGGTAGCGCTTATTATCAGGCGACCCACCAGCTCCATTGCCGATGGTGACATAAAAAAAATGTGGCATGTAGATAGCTGGACAATTGAAATAACATATAGGCGACCTTTTATTCCGATATTCCTACGGGATACAGACATATGCGATATGCGGGTGAAACCGCGGGGCGCAGCTAGTACATAATATGTGTCGGCTACTTTTTACCCGGGTATAAATGCGAATTATGCCACGGATTACAGATTGTATTAAAGTAAAAACATAGCTAAAACAGTCAAGCCAGACCACAGATAATATAAAATTATGATCGGATAACTTGACGTGACTTAATTGAAAAATTTAGCATTTACAACAGCAGCAGGATTTTGAAAAATATCGTCAAATGGAAACATACAAATATACAAAACAATACCACTTCCTCTTCCTATATATTTAATGCATTTATTTAGTTTAAAATTGGATCAACACTATATGCAAAAAGTTTAAGAAAAACCCTTTTAAATCTTTAGAATTATAAGAATACTAGCTGCGCCCCGCGGTTTCATAGCCGTAACTCTTTATCCCGTAGGAATATCGGTATAAAAACTTGCCTATATGTTATTCCAGTTGTCCAGCTATCTACGTACCAAATTTCATTGCAATCAGTTCAGTAGTTTTTGTGTGAAAGAGTAACAAACATACACACATCCTTGCTAACTAACGCATTTATAATATTAGTAGGATTGTGTACATTACATATATAACTAATGACTTGCTACTAGAAATAAAGTTTGCTAATTTATGTTTCTATTATATTCAGTACAAATAAATATATTTTTATTTGAGTAATATTCTATCTATTTGTTATCTGTGTTGATACCGATAGATACTTGTTATAATTTAAAAAATTAAACGAATATTCCTTATTATTCCGAATACTTTTATAATATTGCACTTAACGAATAATGTACATGTGTACCTACTTTGTTATTGAATAAAAGTAAGAAAAAATGGAAGAAACATTAATCTAAATAGAAACAAAACAAAGACTATTATTTTTTTAACAAACTAGCTGTACACCCCGGCTTTCCCCGTGGTACATATAAAGCCTATGTCACTCAGTGCAGTTGCAGGTTTCTAATGGTGAAAGAATTTTTGAAATCGGTCCAGTATTTTGTGAGTTTATCCATTACAAACCAACAAACAAACGAAAATACTAATTCTTCCTCTTTATAATATTAGAAGAATTTAAGTAATATTCTAAATAATATGCAACAAAACGACCATCGAGCCTATCGTTTAAATAAACATTAAAAATATATATTAAATCATTTTATTATTTACAAGACTTGATGGAGTGTAACTACAAATAATTATACAATTCACTATAAGATCCACAATATTTTTTCCAGCCCCATTTAACACTTAATACTTGTTCAAATAGTAGGTAATTAATTTACATGTAGATACCTACTTGTGTCATAAAAGCCACGGTAATTGAATCGTCATTCGCAAATAAAACGTTAAATTACATCTCTTGTCAAAAATGGAGATTGCGAAACAAAAAATTTTAACCATTGGATCCCATAGACATTATCTTCGCACGCACCATCAATAGCCTTCAGTGTGTTCGCTATATGGCCCTCAGTGAGATGGACGGATGGACGGACAAAAAAAATACAACAATTGCCATATAATTATTTTAAACCGCCAACACAGGCCGTGACTACCAGTCCACCATACGCGCCTGGTCGTTCCGCACCGGTTCCAAATTCAAAATTGAAATATAGTCGTCTAAAACATAGAGTATACTTTTTTATAGATAAAAAAAAATTAAAGCGGGCTGCACACGATTTATATACAGTTATATTTATAGAAAACTGGTTTTGTTTGCGAGTGCGCTTTGTTTTGTTGCATAGGATGCGCTGCATAGGCTGTTAAACAAGATGATTCGATTGATAACTCAGGTGAGTGCTTTTTGATTACTTTAATTAAATAACTAAAGCAAAATTTCGTTTTAATAATAGTGGAATAAAAAATTAAATTGTCATAAACTGACGTTATGAAGTTGAAACAAATAAATAATACATATTTCATGTTAATTTAGTATGAAGTTAGTTAAGTGTTGATATAAACGAAAATGAAAAATGAAAGTATTTTATGGTTTATAATAATGTGATCAAATCAGCTCTATAAAAATATGAGTACTAAATTAACTAAATTCCAAAATATTGTTAAAAATATTTTTATGTAAGTAATAAAAAACATTTCAAATATCCACTAGCAATATGTCAGGTTTAATTTAACTAAAGTGGAATAATAAATTACCTGTTATTTTATAGAGTTAAATAATTTAAAGTAATCATAATTTAAATAACTTCAATAATTTTCGATTAATATCCACAATAAACAATACGACACAATAAATAAATGAAATTAATACTAATTGCTTAGACCGAAGAAAATTGTTGTTGCTATTTAGTCGATTTTATAATTATAGTTATGAACCATGATTACTATCACATTATTATCTTTGCGTTTAAAGCGTATTATTATGCATTATAGAATACAATTACTGTACAAGGCAACGTCTCCCATTAAAACTGCAAAGCATAATATAATAATGTTTAAAATTGTTTTTGTGTAGGAAATAATCATAATTACCCGGTAGTGAATTGAGATCTGATTGTAAATAGCAAAAACGCATCTTCCTAGTCTAAATTAAGATTTTCGCTTGTTTGTTTTACTTATACGATTGCATTGCACGTTATTTTTGAATATTTTTAGCGAAAAATTATCAGAACTAAATCAAATTTAAATGATAGATGCTTTTGAATAAAGAATTATGTGATAGGTAACAAACACAATAAAATACAGTCGAATTGAGAACCTCCTTTTTTAAGTCGGTTAAATAGACACTTTGGAAATCTTGTAGGTATCGGATCGTGGCATCACACATAAGTTCATTTCATGTTTTTGACATCTTTTTCCCATACGAATTTCCATTCCATAGCTTACTTTGTCAATATTTGTAATAAAAAAGCATCATGATTCAATGATTCAAAAGTAATATAAAACGTAATATAATATATTAACATTTTACGTAATAACGTAATAAGACAAACGGTATATCTCGCCTAAATTAAAAAAATTAAGTTAGCTTGTACGCATTCTCAGTAAATAAGAATATTGAATTTCTTTAATTTTACTCTAAATACAAATTAGTTTTTAATCTGTATATACGATGACAAGGCTTTATACAAACAATTTAAAAAAGTAATTGACCAATATCGCAATTAATAAAAAAAATAAGATTCTTATCTATGCAAATTAATAATGCCTAAAACAATTGCGCCTGACCTCCATAGACAATGGTGTTACATCACGTAGGGCACAAAATGGCCGCCACCAAATAAAAATCCTTGATACAATTATTGTTTTACCCACGTAACTGTTCTGATTTACATCTTAATATAATGTGCTATAATTTTTATCAATGTGGGTCACTACCAAAAATTAAGCACTCGAAATTTCATGGGAGTATGTTTTGTATGTTCATTTTCTTAATAAGCAAATACAATGACCATAGTATTATGTACCAGTATATAAGTGTATAATCTATGTTATTATGTATCATTTAGTGTTTGTTTACTTACTAGCGGTCCACCCCGACTTCGCCCACCTAGTTATCTCGGATCACGTAGGTTCAAACTGGTGTAGTAGTTCCTGAACTATATTTTTTGCTTTATTAGTTTAGAAGTATAAATAATAGACATTGTTTCACAAATTAGTACTTACGAGTTGTCACTTAATAGTTTATGGAAAAAATGTCGAGTATTCTTGAGCTATTTAGAATAAATCTGAAACTGTGATAGAATAATCTTCAATATATAATTTCCTATTCTTTTCTTCAGGTATTACTAGTAGCAGCTGCTGTACTAACAACTGCAGACTCAGAAGGGGAAAGTGAATCTGTTTTGTCGTCAATACTTCTACCGACAAACCAAATCCGATCAGTAAGAAGTTACTACGAACGTTACGGCTACGGTCGACCATACGACAGAGACAGAGACGATAGGCCATCAAGATGCGGTCGATGTGACGACGACGATGACGATTCTGACGATGACAGAAGATCAAACAAACCTACTCACGGCAATAGATATGATAGGAACAGAAATGACGATGACGACGAAAAACGCTACAGCGATAGACGTTCAAGCAAGAACGAGACAGACGATCAAAGCGATGATAAACATAGGGATCACGATGAGAAGGACAGGGACAGAGGACGGGACAGATCGAGGAATAGACACAGGAATCGATACGACGACAGAGATAGATATAGTCCAGATTATTATGACAGGTTTTTAAGAGATAGAGACAGATACGACGATGGGTACGCTCGCCGTCCGTTGTATGAAAGAAACCCATACCCAGATCGATATGACGATTATGGGCGGTATGGTTATTCAGGCTATCGTCGACCGTATTATGATGACAGATATGATAGAGGCGGTTATGATGATGGATATGGAGGGTACGGCCCAGGAACAGGTGGTGGACCGCATGACAGGTAAGCGTTTTAATTGATATTAAACAAATATTGATTTTAACATACTGGCTCTCCCTCAGCTTCGCCCGTGTAGAAACACTTTATGTAATTGTCCGAATAATTTCTATTAAATTTGATAGAAATTTAGAAAATCCATCTAAAGGATTTCTTTATTTTTATAGACTTATGGTATACATAAGGTTTGCTTTGACAAACGAGTCGGTTTGGGGCTACCATTATAACTACTGATAACAAGTAATAAAACTCGAAATCGTCGATTTACTTTCTACTAAAATAACATCCGTTAAAACATTTTAAAACCGCCCATATGTTTTCAATTCGCGTTTTCGCATGATATAATTATCTTTCCAATACTTTTTTTTATTGTTTACACATGGTAGGTTTTATTTACCGCTAATAGTTAAAAAAAACACACACACACACAAAGCTGAGCTTACTGTCATAACGGAAGTCAAGGCCCCTATCAAATGTTATACGAATAATTCCATCGAAAGGCTACCGTTACACAGCAATTATTGAACAATACAATACTACCCATTTTCAGTAATTTGTTCACGCTTTCACCTGAAATTCTATAACCAAATGTCAATACACTGTAGTCTGTAGGATGTAACAGATAATGAAATATTGTTGAATTGTCATTGTATAGAGTGACGTAATAAAAATATAAGGTTATGGCGGGAAACGATTTAGAGATAAAATTTTTTAAAAATAAATCTGCGAATGCAAGGATCTTGAAAAATTGTTGGATTATAAAAATAACTTGAATTCGAAAGCGATCGGGACAGAACACTTCTACACTAATACTATAAAAAGAAAACTAGTATTTTTGTATGTGTAACGTTTTCATACAAAAACTACTGGACCGATTTAAAAATTCTTTCACCATTAGAAATCTGCAACTTCACTCAGTGACATAGGCTACATATGTACCACGGGCGAAGCCGGGGCGGACCGCTAGTCTATGATACTGATAAAGTTAGTATTTAAATGACGTAATCATAGTTATCAGTTGGTCATTTCAAGCTCTAAGCTTAAACGGATTTTAATTACCAAAACAAACGGTTACTAATTATAAAAGATATTTTTTTCAAATACTCTTCTACTTCAACTTTTTGTCATTTGTTTTTATCACCTATTGAAAATAATATTAGGTAACTAAAACTTCACGATTTCTTTTAAATGCAAAGTGTGTATGTTTGTCTTTCTTTTACGCTGCAACAGAGCTTTTGTATAATACGATTCTTTGGATATAGTGATGATAAGAGAGTCGAGCGTGATAAAACAGTCTACCGCAGTGAAACATGCATCTTTTGCCGTTCAAACATGCTACAGCAATATTATAAATACATTTATATTGTCTACGCGGGCGAAGCCGCTGGTATGAACCAGTCTTCATGTAATGTTAGTTCTTACTGGCCTCCATTATAAATTCATGTCTTTCATTGAAGAAAAAAAATGAAGACTCAAACAAAAAAATTAACGTGTAATAACTGTGACACTAATTAATTAGGTATATGTGAAACTAGGATTTGTCGATCGTTGATGTTTAAATTATAACGGTATTAGTTCCGAGAAAAGTACATTATGTTTATGTATATTATTTACGCACTGTTTCATCTGTAATTTGTCATCGAGAGCGAAGCTGCAGCAACAGCTAGTATAATATACGTGTACCAAAGATTACATAATACCTAGAATAGTATTATGTTATCTGTAGTGATACCATAGATAATATAATACTATACTAGATGATACTAACAAAACATGCACATAATGGTTTTAAGAATGCATTTGAAGTCTAGCTCTATACAGTTTCAGACCATGGGACGAAACATACCGTGGCCAAGCAGGTTGGGATGCTGGCGGCCGAGGGTATTACTTCGCGTCAGGTAGACCTGACTCCAGCGTGTGGACGCAGAGGGATTATGCTAGGTATCTTATTATACATTCATATAAATACATAAGCTTTTGGTATATTGATTTTATGGTGAGTTTTATTAACGAACTTTTAAAGTATCTTCTAATAAGACACATGGTTTATAACAAAACATGATTTCAGCAGTTTCTACTTATTCATTTTTCTCTAATTTTCAATAGATGTTAACTATTAATAAAAATAATTGGTGCATAATATTTGTCTTCAATGAGTAACACATTTTTATCAACATTACCAAAGAAGAACTGGGTAGGATTTCATCCGATTGATATCATAACTTTTTTATGATAGAAAATTGTTCTCATTTAGTGGAACCAATCTATATTAGGATCTGAAAAGTTGCCTCCCTCCGTAGATTGGTATTTTTTGGAAAAACAAAAAATACAACGTCAAAAGCAGTCATAAAAGCATTAAAAAAGTAAAGTATAATGTTACTATAACAAAAAAAATAATTTAATTATTTTAAACCTCGTTATTCCAGACCGCAAGCAACTGGTTGGCAAAACGTGGGATACCAAAGCAACCCGAGCGGTTATGGATACTCCAATGGTTACTCCAGCGGTTACTCCGGATACGCCACTGGATCGCGGGACCCGTACCGGGCGAGTTACGGTAACGGTTATCAAGACGGTTATGGTTACGGTCAGTCCAGTGGATGGCGTAACGTCGGGGAACGAAGACCTTATAGAGATGAGAGGTTAGTATAACTTTTAGCACGCGGCTTCGCGCGTGTAGCACCTTTTTTATGTTATCGTCGGCAATGGAGCTGGTGGGTCGCCTGATAGTAAGTGCCACCAACCATGATCATTTGGAGAGGCGAAAAGTCGATTGCAGAGATTACGATTCTGCAAATGGATTGCCGACTTCAAATTGGAAAGGGATTAAGAAAGGATTGATAAGAGGCACTCACTGAACGGAACACAGCAGTATGCTATTTCACGCCAGTCTTCTGTGCGGGTGTGGTACTTCCCCGGTGCGAGCTGGCCCAATACGTGCCGAAGCGTGCTCGACTACCACATAAAAAAATGCTTGAAGGAACATCAAACTGAAATTTTCTTACTTCAAACTTAGTACAATTGAAAGTTGGAAGAACCCAGAAACGCTAAGAAATTAACAGGCAATGAATCATAGAGATGTAATAAGGCGAACTACAATAAGAAATAAATCTAATGTCAAAACCATTAAAACCAGTTTTAACTGCTCAAGTTTTAACTAATCAAGATAATAATAAAGATGATTTGAAGATAAGTTATTTTTATATAAGCACTAGGAGCTGTGCCGAGAGCATTTCTCAACTGCCCGTAAAATCATCTGTAAGCAGAGGCTTTAGAGTGCAAATTTTAATGACAAAAGTTTGTTAATGACAAAAGAAAAAATAGGGGCATAGTAATATATCCTCCTTCGTAGTTTGTCTAAATATGTGCACTTTAATTTAACTCTCGTAATCCCCTTAAGTATAGGATTCATAGATTTTTTTTACATCTCAAATAATAATTAACACTTACGGAATGGAATATTCCAGTTCCTTCACTAGTAACTTCGGTAATGACCCTTATGGATCGACTTTTAGAACTGGTTACCAAGGTGTGGTCTACGGACAGTCAATTACGAGTGTAGGGGATCGGCGGCCGTATAGGGATGAGAGGTAAATTTAATTCTGGAAGCTTCTAGACGTTTCTATACTGTGCTTATCTCAGTTCAAAAAATTGAGATTCGAATATTTGTTATAACACACAAAAAATGTGTTTAAGTTAAGCTGGAGTTATAGTACAATAGAAAAAACCTGTATAAGCAGAATACATTTATTTTTTAATCAAATAAAAAAAAAGAATTCAGACCAATTTCTAATTCATATTCAATATATAAGATTGAATAATTTTAATCTTCTGAAGTTAATATAAAATTAGCACATGAATACTGAACGCATTACGTGTGATTTCTGGGAAGATTTGATTGGCTGTTTTTCTACGTCATAGGCCGGTAACAGAGCCGATGGTTCGCCTGATGGTAAGCAATCACCACCGCCCATGAATGCCTAGGTAGTGCCTCTGCGAATATTCATGGGCGATGATGATGTATTTCCATTCCAAAATATCAAATCGGGGAATATAGTAAACATTGGTTGGGTGACAAATTGTTTTGCAGGTGCCCTTTAGCTTATTTGTACACAGCCCGTAGTTTCGCGAGTCCGACACGCTCTTTACCGATTTTTTTTAATTTTCCATATGTTTTTTTACACTTTTTCCATTCTAGCGGAGTGACAAAATTGGACAACCAAGACAGGTTCAACAGAGCGACATTTCAGCCCAGTTCTTACCAACCTGCAGCAAGCTTCAGTCAGAGCACCACTCCGGAGACCAGCTACCTCCATCAGAGAGATGACCAATTGGTCACAAAAACAGAAGATTCAACGCAGCAAGCTCAATAATTTATTTTAATCAATATGTGTCTTATTAAATTACTATACGGTTTGCTTATGGATTCGTGAATTTGATGAAAATTTTTTTTTTTTGACAAATGTCAGTGTCATGTCATAATGAACGTCATTTCAGGGGCATGAGTGTTAAACATAGATTAGTGTATGTAAATAAAGCAAGCAAATTATTGTCTTGTAATGAATGTTAACTCGTTCTTGCTAGATTAATTCAGTTTATCAAATTTTTTGCCTTGATATTCTTTTAAATTTTACGATTGTCTTTAATTTTCGATAAATTGCTGAATCATTTTTAAGATTATACGACACTGAGAAATTCAATACACTATCATACGAAAAACTTAATACATAAGATTATTTTATCAATATTATATGGCATTTATTATTGAAGTTTCTGCTTTAACCGCGCGTACCCCATAGTTCATACCCCACAAGGGGTACGGGTCTACACCTTTATAATCTCAATTATTTCATTAAAAAGTGTCCTAAGTGACCACAGTTTTCCCAAACTCATACAATATGAAAAGAAGTATTTTAATATTCGTATTAATTTTAAGTTTTATAGGTAATGCATTATGAATGAGAAACTTTTTCGTAATGGCGCGGATTCGGATCCCGCCTCGGGATCGATTTTTCTATTCTTTAAAAATTACACAGGCTTCAAATTAAACTTATATTTTATAAATTAAGTAATTTTAAGTTTTAGCTTATCAATAGAATTAGTTCGGTTATACATAGCTATGTTTATAATAGTGTTATTTTGCATTTTTATTACTAAGTACAATAATATTAAGTCGAATAAAATGTTTTTATAAATATATTGTATTTCATTCCAAAATATTGAGGTTTTATAATGAGACATTCTAATTTTTGTCGATACATTTGTTTGTTTCGATTGCGTATACGTATATACTAATGGTCCACTCTGGCTTCGTCCGATATACATAATAATATTTCCAACGGTGAAAAAATTTTTGAAATCGGACGAGTACTCTGAGAATTGAGATAAGAGTAGAAGATTGAAACAAACAATCTCCTCAGCTTTTCAAGTTTATGTATTAAAATCACCACACCCGACTATCTTCTACGTTGCTATTTTATTTAATAAATACTAGCTGCGAACCGCGGTTTCACCCGCATAAGTCCGTATCCCGTAGGAATATCGGGATAAAAAGTTGTTTATATGTTATTCCAGTTGTCCAGCTGTCTACGTACCAAATTTCATTTTAACCGATTCGGTAGCTTTTGCGTGAAAGAGCAACAAAAACACACACATCCTTACAAACTTTCGCATTTATAATATTATAGTAGGCAGGATTATTATTGTTGTTCAATTTTAATTTAATTTAAATATCAGATGATAAAAAAGTATTTAAATCAATATTTGCTATATTATCTAGTACCCTAGTACTGACATTACATAAATAGTCCACATTTACACTTATCTCAGGTTTTAGCAATTACATTTTATCGAAGTATTTACAATCAACTTATCATCTGATTTAAGTGTAATCTAAAGACAATAATATGAATTATTAAATGTGAGTTATTTAATGATGCGATAAAACGCACGATTATTTCATTTTATATCTGATAATTTGAACTACATCGATACTCCATTTGCTTTCCGATCCTTGTGTCTTTAGCCACGTAAGCAATGTTCTAAATTTAAAACTTGAAAAGTCAAAAAGTTCGCGAAAAAAAAGTAAATAAAAATATAAAAAAAGGTTTTATTTCCCGTGAGTTTTGTGTTTGGAACTTTAAGATGACGGAACAAGATTCTGTGACCGTTGCGGAAAATTCCGACCAAATACAGGTCGCAGTACCTCTTGTAATGGTCAATGGTGATGCAGAGCCCTCAGATTCGGTGCAAACAGAGGCGGAAGGAGCAAGGTGAGTTATTGGAATGAAAATCGCCTTTAATTGCCTTGAAATAACACATATTATACGGTCCAGTAGTATCCAGCATTCATCATATCCTAGCAATAATGTTCCAATAATAATATAATTAAAGAGACAATAGCAAATGGTAAACCATCCATTTCACATCTAAGTGTACTACTGATCGAAATATAGTGAATATAGTTTTAAAACTAAATCATACACTTTATTTCACAATTAAACTTATTTATTTAAAACTTGCTATAAGACTGCATAGGGATATATCATATGTCCTTTCTCGGGTGTGAAACCATTGCAAATTCCATACCAAATTTCACACGAATCGGTTCATTGGTTTAGGCATGAAGAAGAAAGAAAGATAGAAAATATTTTATATTATAATTTATTTCAAGGACAAAATAAAAATAGAAATAATAAAAAAAAAGAAAAAGATTTGAAACAGACAGATGATCAGAAAGAGTAACTTTCGCATTTATGGTATTTAAGTAGAGATAATATCTAATGTAAAACATATCATAGTATAACAAATTATCGTAATATGTGGTAAATCAATATAATATAAGAAACCCAATATCCGCCAATTTATAGGCGTTACCGTATAACACTTTCAGTACCTATCTATGACTAATATACATATTTTGATAAGATGTCTGAAATTTATCGACACAAAAAATTATTATTGCGTCAATAACAATTATTTAACAATTAGAAATTGTACTTTTCTCACACGATTCAGGCTAGCGTGGACGTTTTTCTTGCAGGATACAAATATTATGTTTTGGCGCGAAATAATCCGAAAAGATCTGTGTATTGCAATTGCCATAGTATAAGGTAAAAATGGAATAAGAAACAAAATAGAAATCTAAATAAATATATTCTCACAGTTTAAAAAGGCTCAATGTAATGAGTTATATTTATGATCTGATATAGTTTAGGAGTTAAACTCTACTTGATCTGCCTTTCAAAATTATAATTGAATATAACAAAATTTTAAAAGACCAAAACTTTCATGAAAAAGTTAGTATGTATACTAATAAGTAGGTTATTACTCATTAAAATTTTCATCGAATTTTTTTATCGCTTAGATATACTTAATAACATCGTAATACTAAGTTATTATGATAATATTTCACAATATGATGAATTATCTTTATTATTTTATGGTTTAAAGTTTAAATATTTTTACTGCCGCCAGATCGAAAATACGTCAACTTCAAAAAAATTGAAGCGCCTGACTGTTATTAATAGCAATTACAATTTAAAGGGTAATTTACCTACATATTAGAGGCGTTATTTTTCATAACATATGATATTTAACTTTTTTTATTTGCTTGTGTACACACAAAAATAAGGAAGAAAGTAAAAGAGTGCATGCAATTTAATCAATGTAGCCCCATGAAGTAGAAGAAAAAATATTTTAATTATGAAGAACGTAGAACCACAGATTAAACGAAAACAGATTAATAACACACACCTAGAAATCTTTTTGAAAAAATTATTTCAATAGAAATGTAATAAATGATTACAGTACTCCAATCTGGCTATGTATTTATATACATATTACGCATCAATTGTGGCAAAATATTAAAGAATTACCTAAATCCATTATATAAGTGCATTTCAAAATCATTACGCTGATGTTTACTACTAATATTGACAATTGAACAAAACATCGTTCGTTCTAATTCATTCTAATTGGCCAGCCATTGTGGACCCAATATCTTTGATTAGATTGCGTTATAGAGCCAATGTATTGATTCCGTTCAGTTCATTATTACTCGAGAAACAGGTATCAGATATATATATTTTTAATTATATACATCTTAGATCATTATATAATATATATGGAATGAGGAAACCCATAATATGTTGATAGCTTAAAACTCTTATTAATAAAAAAAATTGATATATTTATATGTCAAATATTTTTGAGAGAAAGAAAACTTTGATTTTATTATTTATATTTAAAAACCACTTTACAGTACATATGTGCATAATTACGTTTTGTTTTTTAATTCGATTAAACCATTTTAAATACTGCAATGGTCACAAAAGCACTACCCTGTAATATTAAACTACTCTTTGGCACAACGTGCTGAGAAATTTACACTTAAATTTAGATTTCGATGTGAAACCACAGATAACATAATACTACACAGATAAAAATAATGACTAGTATACTAGTAAAACTAAGCTTTATTTCAAACCAATTTCCAACAATACGTTAAAAAGATAATCATCATAAACCTATTGCACAAAGTCACATATTATATTTAACCGTGCATTTGTTTCGCAAAACCTCTTAGTTGCACCATCTTCCAAGAATGTGTTACTTTCATTATACATTTGATATTCTTTTAGGTATTGCATGCATATTAATTGGGTATAATATTGTGAAAACCCAGTATATGTTTTGTTCTTTTTTTTTCTGGAAAAAAACTGGAGTCAATTGGACGAAATTTAAAACTTCGCCCGCTGGGGCAGCATGGCTTAGTAAATGTGACATCATCATCAGGCAAAGACCTGATATGATGGTTCAAGCTACAATTGTCGTGAATTACTTAACATGCCGATGTTTTCCTTCACCGTGTCACGCATTGGTGATGTGGATTATGTGAAGATAAATTGCAAAATTTCCTTACTCCCCTTTTCCCCTCCGATTTTACGATTTAAGTTAATGGACTTAAATCAATCCAATGCTCCAATGAGCCACCACTGCTCTAGATGTGACGTACTAATGTAACATAGCAATGCATTATTTTTAGATGTGACGTAAATTTGTCGAACTTTTTGAGTACCGGTTTCCTCACGATGTATTTTTTTAACGACTGACGTGGACAGTGCGCAAATTAACTTTGTTTATGCACGCCCATGTTTAGAAACTCTGTCTTTAAGTATATGTCGAAGCCGTAACGACTGAGCCATCACTATTCTTTCATATAATAGCTGTGGGGCTTTCATAGTAAGGCAGAGGAAAGCAATTCAAAGTTAAATTAGGGAAAACAGAATAGTAAAACGTTTATTTCAAGAAACAATATACACAACACCTTGGTTACTTCAAACTAAATAACATTAAACAATAAAGGCTACCATTCAAGAGGATGTTTATAGTAAAATGTGTGACTGCATAGAGGAAAAACTCAAGGTTCGTGAATAACTTAATATAATTACTAAACGTACGATCATCATATCTGTGGAACATTGATTTTATTTATTGGACGAAAAGTTCTCGAAAATTTCTTAAAGAATTCAAAGTTGGCGGGAGCAGGATTTTTCTACAGAATTAATATTTTCCTAGACTGTAAACCCATATGCAAGCAATCATTCATATTATGTAGAATGCGCATTCATTCGTTCATATATTGGCGGTCACATTTACAAACGCTTTTAATCGTATCGGTATTGTAATTTTTTTTATCTCAAATTTAAATATTGTGTGTTCTGTCGCACTATCCAGATCATATGATACGCTATGCTGTTTTTTTTTAAACCAGTGGATCATGTAGTCTAAGGCATTACAAACTGCTTTTAGTCTCCTTCACACTTTTTTATACTACATTTACACATTCGTGCGAATATCGAATGATCATCTATTTTAAAATATAAAAGCCCTAAATATAAAGCAAAAACCTGAGCATATCTTAAGAATAATGTCTAATTCCTATGTGCTTACTATTAGCCTTATCAATGATGTTGCTTAACCCATCAGGATTAGCATCACGATTATACAAGGCCACATTGTATGAGATGAGTTACAAAACATCGGACACATTAGCTCTTTTATTTCATCTACAATCTACATAAATTGCTACAGATTATGAAAATTTTTACCGCGTGACGTTTTTTTATGTTAGGGCAAGAAGATTTAAACATGCCAGTGACACGTAAAAACCGCGCGACGTTCCCAAATGAAGTACAAGAAACATTTAATGATTGAGGTTGTAAGTTTTTTCTTTTTTTAAGGATTTTTTTTTCATTCGGTCCCAATTTAGAATCTGGTGTAGTACCTCCCTCCCCAGACTCTGATTGAAAGATTTACTATTGTATATTACGTATAGATATACGAATTGTATCAAATTTTCGTATCACAGTATTTGTAGTCAATTTCTATCGAGAAGACTGGTCGGTTTTTGTGATTTTTTTTTATATATCTAGTGTGTTTATATAGTCTATATGTCCCATGTATAAGAATAGGCTTCATAGAAGAATATCGCAGGTTTATACTGGAGAATTCTCAATTCCAGCCCATTTGTTTCGAAGCTCCACAGTAACGATAAAATTTTCCTCTTTATAACATTCAGCATAAACCGACTGCCGTTATTCAATGAAACATAAGCCCAATGTAAGAGATTAGCCTAGTAATAGAATCTAACTTGACCGCGACTTGTCTTATCATCTGAATCAAATCCTATAATAGTTTAATGTCACTGATGTCGTGTAGGGTCACACGGGTTACGTTGGTGCTAAAATCAACTACTATAATTAAGTATGGTATTTAGTTTAATTCTAGTCTATCACGCATATAGCTAGCTCGTACTGGTGAACCACCCCAAAAAGAGTAGCACGCGAATCTTATATATATATATACTTCGTACGATGAGTGTCGTAACTGGAGGATCGTATCCTTTTCCCCACCTTTTCCAGTCCAAGATGAAACATGCTCGCTCCCATCTCTAAAATCTTCAAGACGGGATGTAAATTTCTTAGTCATAATTGAGAACTGTAAAGCAATCATCATTACTGTCAAAAATTAACAATAAGAAGTTACCATTATTTTTCATTTACTTGGGGATCATAACCAGTTATAGGCTACAGCTTTGCTTCGATTCGAACAGATTAAAAAACCCTGTAAATGTCACACATCCTTGATTTGTCATGAAACTGTGCGTCAGAGACTTGAAAAGACATAGCGATCGTGACGAATCACGATATATGAGATATGGCTTTGAAAATTTTACTGCATATAAACCAGAAAATATAGTTAACGTATTTAATAATTAAAACTACAATGATTTTATGGCAAAGTGTAAAAAATATTTTTTAGGGTAATAATAAGAAATAATTACTGAATTATTCGGGACTAGTCTATGCCCTAGAGTAAGTTATTTAATAATCTAATCGAAACTAAAACTAAACTTTTTAAGTACTATTTGTTTTGTTTGGAAAGCCTGTAAACGACATTACGCCTCTGCAAATGTTCATGGGCGCTGTAAGCGCTCACTATAAAGCGACCCACCAGCTTCATTGCCGACGATAACATAAAAATATATATATGCATATAGAAAACTCAATGTCTACATTTCTATCGCCTATCAAACAAGTCGCAAATGTAACTTCCCATGCTGATTTGGCCCTATCTAAAGTACTCCAGAGAAAGTAATTTTATCAGCTTATGATAAACCTATCATTCAAAATATGTGCTAGATAAGAATGAATGTTATTGCAATTTGTTGGCCACAATTATTGAACGGAATATTTCTTAGAAATAGATTTAATAATTTTAATTCACTTTAAATATGAGGATCTATATATTACAACATTTTAGTATTATTTACTAGTTAAAATAAATGTTTAAAATTAAAAGATGGAGTGAAATAAAAGAACGATGGCAGTAATAGCAGAATAAAATTATAATGATTTTAGTCCATTGAAATGTTATATTATAAAGGTCTTAGCATGCGTTATTCAGAGGACGCAATTGTATTAGATGACTAGGAGGTTTAAGTAGTACAACAAGATTTTGTTTCATGAAGAAAATTTGTTAAAAAAAGTATATTTTGGTGTAACTTCGCTATTTTCAATTTTGTCGGTACAAAGGACCTTATAAAAAAGTTATAGAAAACTGCATCCTCTGAGAAACGCAACCCTCAGTGTAACTTTTCTTTAACTATTTGGAATATGAATAAAATTTGATAAATATTCACTTTATAGGTGAATGGCATGCGTACAAAAAGGTATCTGACTTTTGACACAGAACTTTGATCCTACTAAGATCTAAACACAAATTACTCAGTTAGACAAAACCAATCACAATTTTGTTATTAACAAAAGTGTAAACTTCCTTTTCCCAACAACAAAAATGTAGTTTGGTACCTATCGTATTTTTAATAAGGAAATACCTTCTACTATGAATTTTTAATATACTTCTCAAATAAATTGTCGTAGCTTGTGTTCCATATCTTCTACTTTTAAATGTTTTAAAATTTATATAGAACATAATAATAAAATTATTCAAGTCAAAAGCCGTGAACATGTATCTACTAAGATGTTTTCTAATTTTATTGATCTTTGTTTTGTGATGATTCCCATACTCATACCCTGGATATGGAACAATATAGAAACTTTTATAGCACATTTTGTGTGGAATGTAAAAAGCCTCATGCATTCATAATTAATTTGCTCGCCTAACATTCTATGGAAGCAATTAGAAGCCATCTTGATTCTTGACCTTGCGCGATCATTACGATACAAAGAAATTGTTCTATCTTATAAGGCCACATTTAAAGCTATTTATAGTAGACAGAACTTTTAATTTTGCCTAACTAAACAACACTAACGAATCTATACTTATTTATTACGTTACCTACTATGATATTTTTTTAATTACCTGAATTTAAATGTGTAGTATATATACCTAGTTCTAAATATGTAGCTTAATAAAATAAAGAATATCCATATATAAGGCCTGTATTGTTAAAATCCTTCTAATAAACTTAAACACAGATGCTCTGTGTCAATAACTGGAAAACATTTGTGTCCGTTGACCGATCTCGCATATGACGGCAGTTAACAGCGAACGCTCACAACGCTTCCATGTCAGTTACACGGAGTGGCGCCAAACGAAACGTCAAATCGATTAAAGTTTGAAATTGGAACTTGAAAAAAACATTTCGTAACTAACGTTCGGAAATTCGATTTTATGTGATAAAGTGATAGTTAAAAACGGTAACAAGTTAACAAGTTTAGTGCTAGTTTTTGTGGGATGCATTGTCGGCATGTGCATTGCCGAATGTGGTGATATTTTAAAAAAGTTTTCGCCACAAGGTGAGTTTATGGGTCGATGACACCAAAATTAAACAAGTTTTTAATTTATGGTATTGTAATATCGTGTTTATAATCAATAAGAGGATATGTTATAATGTTTTTATGATTCGTTTAATAAAAGAAAGCTTGGCTGTATCACCTGCCGATTGACTGTTAGATTATGTTTTTAAAGTGTTTAATTAGTCAAGGCCGGGATCGAAGGTTGGATTTTAAAGGTTCGCATCTATTTTTTTGAAAGCAAAAATTTATGTATATTTATTGCCTTCACTTCTATAAGCAAAATACTTCTTGACAACAAAAAAATATCAGTCGAAAAAATAAAACCACTACTTTTGTACAATTATTTTTTTTATTTCTATGGGACCATTGCCCAACGTTAATTTACTCTATACAAAATATAAATAATTTTTAAGATCAGGATATTCTGTAAAAAGTTATGCGTGATCATATAAATAAATATACGTGTCGACATGAGGACTCTCCCTTTCATTTGGAAATGATTTTTTAAACTTTTAGTTACTTTTAAAATGTAACATTAAATATAATATCGACATACTATATGTTCTCTTAAAATTATTGAAATGTTTTATATTGTTTTCTTATTCTTACCTGTAATACTGTATAAGAAGTCCTGCGCTAATTTAAAATATATTTTGGATTATTAAACGTAAAAGGAAATTAGTATGTTTACATTTTATTGGAAAATATGAAATGTCTATAAATGATGAATGGTCAATAAATTTCCGTGGGTAAAAATAGAATATTAAAGCCTATTAAATACCCTAACCTACTAAAAGCCTTAAAAATAAAGAAATGGTAGCAAATAGTTTTAGATTTAACATAGTCTATCCCCATTAGAATTATAGATGTAAAAGTATGTCGTCTCGTCTTCCCTCCGGAACCACTGATCCGATGTGGATGAAAATAAGGTTCAAAAAAAGTTGATGGCCCGAGAGAAGATATAGGATTGTTTGTGCTGTATAAACCTAATGGGAACGTAAACTAAGCAGGCAAAACCCCGGGATTAACTGATGGAATACAAGGGTGAATCCGCGGGAGGATATTTAGTCTATACACTGATCTCACAAAAAATATAAAGTCTATGAGTCCATACTTTAATTATTAATACTGTTGACAACGCGTATTATGAAATTACCTACTAACAAATATTTCAAACAATGGCCACCATATTATAACTATAGCATTCACGTACGTAGTAACTAATTAAAATATTTACTTATATGAAAATAAACATGATTCAACGGCCATGTTTGTGGTTTATGCGGAAAGGATTGAGGAAATAAACACGTAGACGTGCCTGATGATAATATAAAGCCTTGGCGTGTGAAGAAATAAGCTTCATTTCAAAGTGAAACAAAACACTTCAGATTTGAACAATAATGAAAAAATAAAGCAATAGGTGAATGAGAAATATGTATAACTTTACTTAAAAATTTCATTTAATTAATTAAAAAAGAAGGCTATTGTAGACTTTCTCTGTCACTTCAATTTATTCAAAAACATTGTTTGTTTATTATACTTAGGTTAATTTTATCTTTGCAATATGGCAATCTTTAAAAAAAAACACGTCACCTCCCTAAGGCTTAGGTGGAAAACCTGCGTGTGCATAAGTACATATTTATGAGTGTACAAATGATAATTAATTTTGTTATAATGCATAAGAATATTTCATTTTAATTATAATTTATTTTCGTGTTATCAACGTTGGTTATCGCTTTGCCCACATTTACTCTAATGCTTATTAGTTTTACAGCCGAAAATTAGCAATAAATTTTTAAGTTTATGTTCGTCATTTATTTATTGTATCATAATTTCACATCTATAATCGAATTGCGTCTGTGATTTTTGTACACACGTAGGTATATAATATACTAGCTGCGCCCTGCGGTTTCACCCGCGTAAGTTCGTATCGCGTAGGAATATCGGAATAAAAAGTTGCCTATATGTTATTCCAGTTGTCCAGCTGTCTACGTACCAAATTTCATTGCAAACGGTTCTGTAGTTTTTGCGTGAAAGAGCAACAAACACATACACATCCTTACAAACTTTCGCATTTATAATATTAGTAGGATTAGTAGGATAGGATGTCACGACATAGCAAAATTTCAAAAAGGGAGTTTATCAATTTAACTGTATTATTTGTGTTTGTTACCTGATAAGTTTTTACTTTGTGAATCGATCCTTATGATTCTTTTTTTTATATGACAACTGGTGTCTCCATGTGGTCCCATCTTAAACTATTCTGACAATGTGAAATAAGTTGAGATTTTTGTTAAAAAATAATTTCTCATAGTACCCAATATATTAAGTCTAAGTAAAGCATAGTGTTATCTGTGGTAAAACGTACCACACGTGTAGCCGGGGCGGTCTGATAGTATACTACGTAGAAATACCATTATTAATACGTCACTTGAAGGTTTTGACATCTGTTTTGTCCTGCATGGTTATGTATGGTCTGTGCATTGCCGGGTTATCACACCTGATATAAATTTTTAAATTACCGCAAACCGTGGCACTGACTCATAATATTATGATATAATAAGTCTTTATTCCATCACGTTCGTCTTGATAACAAGTTTTATAGCACTAATGAACTGTAACGACCAATATTATTGCCAAGGAAACGTATAATTCATTCGTATATAATTTAATTTGAATTGCATGCAGTGTAACTGATTTATTTAAATCGTTTTATGTAGAAAGTATATTGTAAATTAATAATTCTAAACAGTGTTAGCGACGATCGAATGAGCTTATCGAGTTCAATCTAAACGATTTGTTAATCTGTTGCTTGTATGTTTTTAATTTAATGGCGTTTCAGACAAAATAAATGTGACATCGGATATTATCTCAAATCTTTCTCGTGTTCTAAGAAAGATTTGTGAATTATATTTTTTTTTCTTTTACATTATTCTCAAGTCAAAATATTGTCAAAATAATATTAGTAGTATTATTTTTATAAGAATTTTTTTACAGATCGGTTATGAGCAATATGGCTGCCTTAATTAATGTTTCTTTCTCTTTTCTATCTTTATCTGTGTGTATCGTATTGTATTGTATTCGTACGTTACATTTGCAAATGTTAATTTTTTTCACACACAAGCGCAAACATTCGTAATTGATTGCGGTAATGCGTAGAGGTCAAGATCCTAAATAGATTTTCAGTTCCTTCCATCGGAAATGTGTTTCGTCCGGTTTATTATCTACTTTAAATTGAAACTATCGCATATTACTGTATTATTTATTCTTTCCGCGAATTAAAAATAATCTACACATCAATACATACTAATGATACATAGAAATCAACTAATCATAAATTCCTCATACCTAGTACATAATTAGCTACTTATATACTCCAAGAAAGCAATTTCGGCTAATGCATCGACAATTAAAGCAAAATTTTAAGCTTGTTCTATGAACATCTCTAGTATTAAAGAAATAATGAATATAGCAATTGAGACAATTCCTACACTCACAAGACAATATTTACCGCGTTTCATGGGAAAGCATTACACGTCACATAGTGGTTCCCATGATTGTCGTATTGTACAAATGGATTAGCAAATAAGGAAATCCAGCAAATTATATGTAAGTGGGAAAAACTGATTTCTCGATGTTTCCGCGTTGCAATGCGGCAAATAGTTTATTTGCTAGTTTTTGGCTGGCAGATATTTCCCATTCTACTTTTAACATTATATATATAAAGAAAAATATATGATAAAATCTAATTCGGTGTATATATTCGTGTCTTTGTGTTTATGTAGACAAATAGATACGCACCAACACAAGTTGAAATTCCCAAAATGCATTAAAATGGTACGCTATGAGAAATTTTGAAAGAATAGAAAAAATTTGATCACGAGGCAGGATTCGAACCTGCGTATCTTGCCTAACCGTAGCAACGCCTAGCCTCTCGGCCACCCGTGATCCTGCCACAGTAATCAAATTTATTCTACTCTTTCGGTTTCATGTGCCTAAGGGGCACCCCGCGCCATCTATTGAGATGATTAAGAACCATCACAACCAATACGAAACATTATTTCAATGATTACAATATTGTATCGATGGAACGCGGCCTTTGTTAAATTTAATTTTTAGTTTTATAGCATTGAAATGCTATAAAACTAAAAATTAAAAATGGTACGCTATGTTGAGCTAATGACAGTTTGTGGTAATTCAACAAAATTTGTGGTTTTAATTTTGCAGATGTAGGACTTATTCTTGTAATTATGGTTTCACAAGAAATCTTTATTGTATGTAAGAAATATTTTATACAACCTAAATTAACCTATGAAAAAAGCCATAATATATTTTTCGAAACATGCTTATCGAATTTTTAAATGACATTTTCAAATATGACAGAAACTCAATGCGTAGCGAATTTTATTCCCTCCTTTTTGATGCTTTTTTTATCCTTCGATTCCATTTGAAAATGGAATCAACGCGGGCTTATATTATGTCCTCTAAATGTCATTAACAATGTTGTTATCACGCTTCAATAAAAGCATGATATTGTCATGAATTTTACAATCACTCATTAATCATTAAAAATGTAAATTTAACCAAATATTTATTCCATTTAACGCAACACAATAAGTATTATACTACGGATTAATCACATTATAACATTGTTTGTAAAGGTGATCTAATATTATGAGTCATATTGACTTTTACGATTAATATTTCTTTGTCAGTCTGGTAATGCGTAGGTGTTTCTCGAATGTCAATGGTCTTTACCGTAATCAAATTCAAATTATTCATAATAATAAGCAATATTTAAAGTATCCCATGGATTACTATATTTACATAGTTATTTAAGTTTTTTACGAGGTCCCGGAGAATTGACCGCATAGTTCCGGTTCCCGTGCAAATTTCTGGATATAAATTATCCTATATCGTTTCTCTTCGGGTCTCAAACTGCCTCTGTACCAAATATCTTACAAATCGGCCCAGTAGTTCCTGAGATGCAAGCAAACAAACTTTTAATCTTTTAATATATAAGTACAGACATCGTCATATTATACTTACAACATAACACCGACTTACACACGAGAATAGAAAATAAGCATTGTTATAAGACAAGGAATGGACTCAAAATACAAATGCCTATATATCAGCTGTTTAAATTCAAAAATTCAAATATTATTCTGATAATCACACTTCATTCTAATATTATAAATGTGAAAGTTTGTCCGTCAGTCACGCTAGATCTAGTGAACGGATTTTGACGAAATTTGTTAAACAGATAGGGTATGAGTTGACTTGGGTGATAGGATACTATTTATCCAGTTTAAATGCTCCCTTGGGATTAAACAGGAATCTTGATATCCGGGCGGTGCCGGGCCGACGTCGGCGGGACGTCTAGTATTAAATATTTTGATTGAAATAAATTTAAAAAAATATTAGTTTTTATACTACTATATTAATCAATTATGGTAGACTAGCTGCGCCCCGCGGTTTTACCCGCGTAAGTCCGTATCCGATAGGAATAAAAAGCTGCCTATATGTTACAGTTGTCCAGCTGTCTACGTACCAAATTTCATTGCAATCGGTTAATACCCTTAATACCACAGTCTTGTTGAATAAATAAATGTTCAAATAAATTTAATAAGTTTGCAAATGGCCATAAATATTAACAAATTCATATTTCCATCACATAAATACTGAAATGTGTTAACTTGATACAAAAGAGTAATAATTCGTACTTATTAGCATTAATTTTATATTAGCATCAAGTCTTATAGAAAATTTAGATGGCATGTTTTGTAACTTGCCAAATTTTATAACAGATGGTCCGACATAAGCTAGACATGTGAAACCACGATATCGATACAGTATCTACCACATGCTGGAGTTTTAGCTTAATTTATTAAAACTACATACTACATAAATCTCTAGCTGTGCCCCGCGGTTTCACCCGCGTAAGTCCGTTTCCCGTAGGAATATCGGGATAAAAAGTAACCTTTATGTTATTCCAGTTGTTCAGCTATCATCGTACCAAATTTCATTGCAATCTGTTCAGTACCCTTTGCGTAAAAGAGCAACAAACACACACACATCCTTACAAACTTTCGCATTTATAATATTAGTAGGATATTAGTAAATAAAGTAAAGTAATAAGTAGGATTTTACACCCATCGCCTATAACGTTAATTTCTGGTACACCTTGTACACCATGTGTATAGCACGAATGACTGTTGCTATAGCTGTTATATATACATATATAAACACACAAACAGAACGGGTGAAGCAAGGTGTGTTGGGGCGCGGCGACCCACATACTTCGTCACGTCCCTGGCCATAAAAATACACACTGCATTACATACAAAGTACTCTAATTAAAGTTTCGAAGGGACAAGATCGTTAATTATTTTGCCTATATGCATATACTAGCTGCGCCCCGCGGTTTCACCCGCGTAAGTCCGTATCCCGTAGGAGTATCGGGATAAAAAGTTGTCTATATTTTATTCCAGTTGTCTACGTACCAAATTTCATTGCAATCGGTTCAGTAGTGTTGAAGGAGCTACAAACACACACACACATCCTTACAAACTTTCGCATTTATAATATTAAGTAGGATAGTAGGATAGGGTTATAAATCTGTTTATTTGTTTGGTTGAACAGCAAACTACGAGTAGGATTTAATTTTAAGTTTTATAGCATTGAAATAGTTTATAAATGAGAAATTTTTGAAAAAATAGAAAAAATCCTGCCTCGTGATCAAAATTTTTTCTATTCTTTCAAAAATTTCTCATACGGGTAGGATTTGAAAAAATATTTCAGTGTTAGATAGTCCATTTATTGAGGAAGGCTTTAGGCTATATAACATCAGATACTACGTGAGTAAAACCGTGGGGCACAGTGTTATAATAAACCGCCGCTTATCTGGTATCTATATTAAAGTTTAATAGTTCGATAATATGAGACTCGCCGACCCGCATAAGATTTACTATGTGAAGTTACTTAATAGTTTCATCCAGAACTATTGGCTAGTCAATAAACCTAGATCCGTTTTTATTACCTTATGCTTATAATATTAGGTGGTTAGAAGAATCGAAATTATCCTCATGAATCAGGATAATTGTTTTCATTAATGTCGTTGAATTAAATCAATGCTTGAGTTTTATTACTGCGAGATGGAAATATAAAGAAAATTCAATATTCAGAGTCTACTATGATTCTTGTCTTGAGG
Source organism: Zerene cesonia (assembly GCF_012273895.1). Taxonomy (NCBI): domain Eukaryota; kingdom Metazoa; phylum Arthropoda; class Insecta; order Lepidoptera; family Pieridae; genus Zerene; species Zerene cesonia. The sequence goes on along the minus strand of NW_024045134.1, from coordinate 1,567,256 downwards.
AGTGTGTAAAATACTTTATAAAATACACTACAATCTTATAAAAGAAAGTCACTTCCCGCCATATATTCGTATGTATGCTAAGAACTTTAAAACCGCGCAACGAATTTTGATGTGCGTTAATATAGATAGAGTGATGGACGATTTATATGTACAAATTCATAATTGCACCCGGCTCGGGTCGATTGTATTATAATTTATTATATTAATTAATTAACAATAACCATATTATAAAATACATTGTAACCAACTCAGACGTTATTGTCCGTAAATCATCCATATTTAGCATTTCCGATCTATTCAAATAAAACAATGTTTACATTATATAACGTCAAAGATGGTCACTGAGTCATACTGCGGCATGAATGAAAATTAATTATGATTGAAAATAGACTTGATATCAAGTTGCAATTTGATTGGAAAATTTCGTCAAAACTTAGTCAAATATTTAATACTTACCGGTGTGTATCTATGAATAGCCCCAGAACGGTTGTCCAGAATTAAAATGTGTTCTTATCAACGAATGTATGTCAACTGTATTTTCCTATGAGCATACAAAAGATCCTATCTTTGATTATATAATACTTATTAGATTTAATGAACATTTTTGCAATAAGCCATTATTTTTATACAAAATCCGTCCTATTCTATTCGTATTTTCTCTTGCTCGTATTAAACGTAGTCTTCATTTTATTACGAAAATTGCGATATTTTGTATAATTAATGATTTATTGTTATACATGCAGTACAAAACATTTGAGTTCACCCTTACCAGACTATTACTTCTTTCCAAATTCCAGTCGACAATCCTTCCCTTATCCCTTAAAAGCGGGCAGCGCATTTGCAGAGGCACTACCTCTGCAAATCTTCATGAACAGTGGTGGTCACATACCATCAGGCGAACCACCAGTTTATGGCAAAAAACGAATATCGTCAGAGTCACAAATTAATAATATGGATCAGAGAGAGCTCGAAATTTAACCAACTAGTGAACCTCGTAATAAAAGAATAGCAATTAATTTTGTCGCAGTTTTTAATACTTCCTAATTCCTACTATCCTACTAATATTATAAATGCGAACGTTTGTTTGATGTGTATGTTTGTTGCTCTTTCCCGCAACAACTACTGAACCGATTGCAATGAAATTTGGTACGTAGACAGCTGGACAACTGGAATAACATATAGGCAACTTTTTATCCCGATATTCCTACGGGATACAGACATACGCGGGTGAAACCGCTGGGCACAGCTAGTAGGGTTATATTATCAAACGGTGGTTCTACTATATATAGCGAATATTACGTCATACCTTATCAACATGGGTGCATAATAAACAATGCTGATAGTTATAATGATAATGTCCTGTGGGTTACTGGAACTAGGGGACGACCCTTGTCAGTTGTAAATTATTTGAAACCCTTGCGTTTTTTTTCTTTGGTTTGTTATAGTCTGAATCGATTTTTAAACGTAGTAAAATTTATAAATAAAGAGGTATTCCACATGATGTCCAGGCATTATGTATAGTGTTACTTATCGACTTCTTTGGAAGGGGGGGTGTAGGTACCATTCTATAGTCAATTGGCAACAATTCCCTATTGAACACAAGAAAAAACACGACAATCGGTGGAGAACGCACGCACAAATACAGTCGAATTCATAACCTCTTTCGTTTTTATTACACGCTTTTTATTAGTTCTCCTGTATGTTTGTATGTTTGTTTGTAACCGACTTCTTTGGGCGCGATTTTGACCCACTTTAAACGGCCAGATTTCGTTCAAACTTTGTAGATTTATTGAGGACCGATGACAATACACTAATTTGATAAAATTTTTCCATTTTTCAATTTGCAAAATATGATTTTTGTTAAAGCGTGTTTTTTAGTTTTTTTAAACTATTATTTATTTTATTAGGACACCGATTGAAAAAATATATAATTTCGTGGGATTCAAGTCGATTGTAGATTCAATATTCGTTAAACTACGCTGGAATAGCGGCTTCTAAGAAACTGAAAAGATCCTGCCATATAAAACATACTTACATTAAGTTTGTAAGGATATGTGTATGTTTGTTGATCTTTCACGCAAAACCGCTAAACCGATTGCAATGACATTTAGTACGTAGATAGCTGAACAACTGGAATAACATATAAATTTTTACCCCGATGTTCCTACGGGATACGGACTTACGCGGGTGAAACCGCGGGGCGCAGCTAGTAACCCATAAAACTAGCGAAAATCATAGACAATTTCTCAATAGCAAAAACTTTGAAAGGTGCAATGGAACACGCCAAATATTCTGGCCCGTAACATAACCGAATATATTAGTATTTACCTTGAACCTTACAGGTTGGAGTCACTACGTAATAGTGACTAAGTGGACGTGCTTAGAACTGATAATCTGTTGACATCATCGCCTCAAATCATGAATCGAAATTTGTTTCTCACTTCCGTAAGAGGAGGAGGTCAACGGAATCAATAATTATTTGAAACTACATGTATTTTAATTGATCCCTGATACACACCTGGATCGTTTTGGAATTTTATTTTTATTTTTTATATACAATGTTATTCTGCCTCCCTTTGTACACCTAAAATTTATCCTTTATCTAAGGGGAATCATTGAACCTTTACCTATGGGGAAGCAATGGAAGAAATCACTCTAAAGTGATGAGGCCGCCCCGTTATACATTATCGTTAACTATCGTTTATATGTTCTTTTTTCTTCTTCTTTCTATAATTAATGTGTAATAAAAGTGTTAAAATAAATAAATAATTAAAATAAAAGGAATGATTCTAGGTCGTCATTTATTTTAAATGATACGAAAATATACAGAATAATAACAAGATGTTATTGAATTATGTTTCCGTAAACACAATTGTCCAGAGTCAAATTAAACAACTTTCACATATCTTGTTCCAGCTGCTTTTATATTATCTTATAATAAGTGTGGGACGACATTTGCAAATGTATATTCCTTCTACAAAAACATTGTACGAATGTCTGCACACAAGGGAGTGAGACCAGTAAAGGCCAGTTCCATCAAAAATTAACATTCAAAGGTATAAATAAGAAAAAAGAGGGACAACATCTAAGTAAATACGTTATTTCACAATGTTACTATAACTTCCATCTTTGGCTTAGTTTTATGTTCGTTTAGTACACGAAAAACATGTATATTTATACATACACAGTACATTTCGAAGCCTACATGTACACCAAATTTTAACCAAATCGGTTCAGTTACGTGAAACAGTTACACTACACAAGGATATAGTTCTGGCTAAAGGCTCCGAGTTACCTAGTACAGGTCATGTATCTAGTGTTAGATAAAGCACGATCTACCTCTTTCCGTAATATGATTATGGGGACTATTCTTAGAGCATTAGATAATAGGGAATTAATAAAATAATGAATTTTGACATATTGTTTTAGTTAATTATAACGCAATGGTCAAAAAAGTTTTGAATAGTTCAGATTTAATTAATAGTACCGACAGTTGGAATTTTTTTGTATTCATAATTATCTGTAATAATGTACTTAATCTGTATACTTACAAAAAAATCCGAAACACTTGTGTTTGTATTTCCCTGTAAATATATAGAGTTGTATGTGAATGGAAAAGCAATCTATAAGTTTAAATTCTTGAACGCACAATCAATATAAACGCATTATCACGATACAATGGAATGAACATTTTACACAAGAACAAAATACAGTGTTATATTCAACAACAACAACAACATTCCAAATAAATCTATAATTCATTCAATATACATAAATTTTGAAAATACGTATAAGCGTTTACCCTTTCTTTTTTTTATAGTGGGGAAATCTTGAATAGATACCCACGGCCCCCGGGGATGGAGCCGTGGGTTATGTCGGATTCTTACCGACCAAAACCCCACTGTGTTCCCTCTAGCCACTTGAGTGAAGGGGCCACGGGAGCTGGTTAAGATACGTCCGCGCTTGCGAAACCGGGGAAAAATATACGCTTTAAATAAATTCTTTGATCTAATATCGAATGCTTAAAGAATACACCACTCACGAAGTTTTTGTTAGTCATGCTGATACCCGATACGGCTGTAGCGTAGGATCAAATTTCTAGTGAAGTTAACACTATTTTCAAAGCCAGCCGAACTATTCGTTTGTAAATAATAATTCGATGTAATTAAATACGTTATATTGTGAACCTGTATCGTATCACATTTAGGTGTTTTTTAGTATTTTCACTGCATAACTTTCACTTTTAAGGTTAATTTTCACAATATCTTTAATAGTTTGGGTGGTGTGATGGTACATCAATACATTATTTATGTAAACATGCTTGTAAAAATATAATGTTATCTATTCAAGTGCTAAACTTTCTCGAATTTAAAATATCGTTTTCGTTTAATTTTGGTTCTATAAAATACAACATACACACAAGATGCACACATGCACACTTGCCCTCAAACAGTTGTGTGTGTGCGTGTGTAGATTACACACGCACACACACAAAAATTAATAATTTTTATTTACCTTACTTATTATCCTCATAAAGGTCACCTAACTCACTCCACTTTATAAAGAGAAATAAATCACTCCACTTTATAAAGAGAAATAAAAATTTATTTGTTTACAATGAAGTGATTTCAGTTCATTCTAACAAGAAAGCATTATTTTTTCATTTATCCTACTAATATTGTAAATGCGAAAGTTTGTAAGGATGTATGTGTATTTAAATTTGATACTTAGACAGCTGGACAACTGGAATAACATATAGGCAACTTTTTATCCCTAAATTCCTACGGGATACGGACTTACGCGGGTGAAACCGCGGGGCGCAGCTAGTTTAACTATACTTAACATCAACCGTGTTCCATTATGCAGTTAATACTCAAACATTAAGCAACTGATTATCATTCTCCGCCATACTTTATTGTCAAATGCTAATGGTGTGTCTACAAATTTGGAATGAATAACTGTCTCATTTCCCGGATTTGCTCGGCTGTCTCTACTGGAAGTTAATAGATAATTCGTTATATAACATAACTAGGTGACAAGGCAAACGCTGTTCTGCATATCTCTTATCATAATATGATTTTTCATAACAAGTTTTTCAATCTCTTATATTATAAGAGATTGAAAAACTTGCTGTGCCCCGCGATTTCACCCGCGTAAGTCCGTGTCCCGTAAGAATATCGGTATAAAAGTTGCCTATATGTTATTCCAGTTGTCCAGCTATCTACGTACCAAGTTTCATTGCAATCGCTTCATTAGTCTTTGCGTGAAAGAGCAACAAACACACCCACATCCTTACAAACTTTCGCATTTATAATATTAGTAGGATTAGTAGGAAGGATATTAGTAGTAGGATAGGAAGTAGGATAGGATTGATAAAGCTGAAGAGTTGATTCAGTTCAACTAATCTCAGTTTCTATTGAGCGGTTTTGGATGTTATTTGGTACTGAAATAGTTTGAGAGAGGAGAAAGTAAATAGGATGTGTTTGAGTTTTGTGTGATGAGTTTTTATCTTAAGAATCAAACGGGAACGGAAACTATACGAGGATATTCCCAGGACTGTCTATCTTTTCTTTTAACTACGCGGGCAAAGCGGCGGACAGAAATCTTGTTATTATTTTCAAATGATCTGTTTTGCAGTAAATAGCTATACTAATGATATAAAGCTGAAGAGTTTGTTTGTTTGAACACACTAATCTCAGGAATTACTGGAACGATTTGAAAAATTATTTCATTGTTAGATAGCCCATTTATTGAGGAAGGCTATAGGCTATATATGTACCACGGGCGAAGCCGGGGCGGACCGCTACTAAAATATATGTGGCAACAATATATAAAGTTCGCGAAATGACCTTTTACTTTCGCCCTTTCACTTATATTCACAATGAGATATTTTACAGCGGAACCTAAAAAGTGGCTTAATGATTTTGAAAGTAGTTATTTTATCTTTATAATAATACTAGCTACGCTCCTCGGTTTCACCCGCGTAAGTCCGTATCCCGTAGGAACATCGGGATAAAAAGTATGTTATTTACATATATATTTATATTGCCTATATGTTATTCCAGTTGTCCAGCTATCTACGTACCAAATTTCATTCCAATCGCTTCAGTAGTTTTTGCGTGAAAGAGCAACAAACACACACATCAAACAACAAACAAACAAAATACAAACTTTCGCATTTATAATATTAGTAGGATGGGAAATAGGATAAAGATAAAATAAGTACTTTAGACTTATAAATCACTCGAAGTCAATAAGAGAAAGTTGGACCATAAAAATAATGATAAATTTATTTGTTTGTCCATCTATCATGTCAAGACCAAACGATCAATGGGTTTGATCATTTGTATTAATGAAAGGCTACGTGTATCTAAGGGAAATGATCTCATTCCCACGGAAAATGGTACATCCATTATATCGTATGACGCAGTGAGCTCAATATTTATATTGATAATATAATAATAATAAATATTTATTTAGTAGGCTTTACATTATTGTAACAATGGATTGTGGCTCAGGCCCCCAAGGAGTGGTAATGTAATAATATTGTTATAAGTAGAACGAAAAATTAACATTTTTTTTTATATATCTAAAGGTTATCCAATTTACAACAAACTGACATTGCTTAAGGTTATAAAATTTGGTGTGTGCGTGTGCGTGTGCGTGTGTGTGTTCGCGTAGTGTGTGTGTGTGTTAATATAAGGAGTTTGTTTGTTTGATGAGCTTAGTTCAGAAACCATGGAAACATTTACATAAATTCTTTCACCTTTGGACGTGATCCCAGAATGCTAATGCTATGCTATTCTATCCTACTAATATTATAAACGCGACAGTTGTATGGATGTTTGTTACTCTTTGATTATAGTCCGGATTAGCACATAGGCTACTTTTTGCCCTGGTATTACGCGAGTGTTGCCGCGGCTTACTGCTAGTATGTAATAAACGATAGCTCAAAATATGCATCGATTTATAAAATAATTAATCCCGACTAAGCCGTATCTTTCTTTCTTTCTAATATATATAGGTAATATAACGTGAAGTGTTGTTTATTAGTCTATGACGCAAAAAGTATCAAACGAATTTTGATGATACTAAACAGCTTCTATTCTTCAGTCATCTTCTTCATTCTATTATACACAATGATACATGAGCTACAGAAACACATTCTTTTCCAAGTTGGTCAAGTTACACCTTGTAAATTATACGCTATAGTTTCATATTATATCATTACAGCTAAGACAGTGTTTATCCTGCTCGAGGTAATTGACTCCAGACTCCAGTAATAGTCAGCTAAATATAGACCCCGACTTAACTTAGGACTCGGAAGACATTAGTGAAAAATAACTCGCGTATCCGTCAGTTTTATGTGAGATTCAAAGATATGTATCGTTTGAACTAATTTGATTATAAAGAAAAGAATTAAGTTTAAGACCAAACAAAATCAGACAGCCAAAATAAATTTGTGATTTGGGATGAATATTTTATATCACAAACTTTTATAACTTTTATAATAGTTTCAGTTATCATGTGATTAAATATATCCACACGCTAAACCATTTGCCAAACCTCATTAATGAGAAAATTAATGAAGTCTCCAATGGTAAAGGAAACTTGAAATTATTATAAACGGCTTTTTTATTTATTAACCTATGTATTTAGGTATTAAAGAACAGACGACAACTGTAATAGTTTTGGGTTTCTTTCAAGTCATTTACTAGCAAGTACTTAAAATGAAGGCGTACCCAGCCCTCGAAATGTTAAGATATTAAAATTCAGCGACCTTTATATTACAATTTTTTTATTATTTACCTTTTTTTGTACTGCATGATAAATGACTCCCACGGTTCATGCATTTTCAGTGGGCTTTGATTAAGGAGGGGGTCAATCTCAAGGGTGAGGTCTGAGGTCTGAGGTCAGTCATACATAGTGTATACCCATTTAAATCTGTTCTGATAATTTGAAGGCAGTTAAGTTAGTGGTAATTATTCTATTAAATATACCTTCTGATTACTTTATGTACTCTAAGTCGTTTTACTTTCATGAACCTCCCCTTGAAACTAAAACCTGACTACTCCCGTGAGTGATAAGTACCTGAGTAAAAGTAAATTCAAATTGATAAAAAAAATAGCTTACAAATCAGTTCAAACGTCAGTCACAGACACTTCAATTTCGAAGCCTTGCGTATCACGACTCACGAGCATTTATAACGGACAGCGGCCTGTATCACGCAACATTGAATGTCTATTGTTTTCGTTATTAAGACTGACGAAGGATGATCTTTCAATTTGGGCGGTTACAATGTTTCCTTTATTTATATTATATTCTATCGGTCTTACTATTAAACATTTATGCATTCTGTAGCATTATAGCGTAATCATTACTAATAAACGATAGGGATTTATAAGTTATACGCCCGTTATAACAGTTGCATAAGTGTATGCCCCTTAATAGTTGTTGTTTAGAGCGCATATAACTTAAAAATTTTGACTGATCGTCAGTTTTCGTCTCGTGTTTTATATAATACTTATTAGATCCATCTTATACGCTTTTTTTAATCGTAAAACGTAGGTAGGAACTCGAATCAACAGTGTTTTTTTTACGGTTTTGTTACTCGATAACTCCGTGGGATTTCAATAAGATAACGTTTTTATTTGGCCCCATTTTAGAAAGGATTCCATTCCATTGCAAGGATTTCCATTTTAGAAGGACCCTTTGGATTATGAAAATAACTGTTAATGTCCACCATTTTGTGGTGGAGGCCATCTTGGATTTTAACAAATATGTCATTTAATGTATAGCATTCTATTTGTGTGAGTTGTGAAAATAAAAATTAGTACGCATCGGCTTTTGAGCGATTTTCATTACACATGACAATCAATACTCCCGGCTAATTCACGTTACACGAAAAAAAAAACTTAATTAAATCTATTCATCCGTTCGAGAGCTACGATGCCACAGACAGACACACGGACACGATAAACATATAACACGCCCCCAAAAATACCTAAAACTTAGCCTATATAATTGATTAATTATTACCATAAAAGCATCATGGCCGCAATCGTCGCCAACAAGCCAAAACAGTCTTGATATTTGAATGTCACCTAGATGACATTATCAAATACCGCGACGTGACACACTATTTCAAATATTGAAATAGCTACCTACTGTCCTAGTTAGTTTTTAGTTTAGTTATTTCGCGCAAAAGATAGATTAGTTAGGTCATTAGGGGATAGTAATCGTCTAGACTATATTAAAACGGTATAAAGTTTTTGGTTTTAGTTTTTTATTCATTATTAAATTCTGCACAAAGATAGCTTACCTTGGTTTTATTCTTGAAAGGCAAAATGAAATCTATTCATCGCGAATAGCCGAGGCGTTTCAACTGAAAAGATCCAATGTTTATTAAACTACCTTCATTAAAACTAACACTTGCCGTTCGCTAATAACAAACGTGTCAGTAGGTCAGTGTCAGCCGAGCGGATAGGATGTGTATGCAACATGACTCAATGCAATTACGTGGCATTCATTTTATTTCAGACGCAAATGTTAGTGTCAACAGTCAACGCATATGGCTTACTATTTTTCCTCAATTTAATCACGAGATACTCATATTCCATCCTTAATTACAATGTAAGAAAGAAAGAAAGATAGAAAAACATTTATTTTAGCTCAAACACAACAGATCGTAATAGAAAGCAACAGCATACAATAAATCAAAAAAAGAAGAAGAAACTAAAAATTAACTGCTAGACTTAACAATTGTGTGGCTGCGTGTGCCAAGCTCAGCTCTGCTCAGCTCTGATTTTCAGTGGTACCCTTTCGACATCTGGATTGTCAGACGCTCTATATCATGTATATAAAAGAGTAAATAAATACATAGTGGATCACTAGTACACATAAATAAATAAATAAATGTCAAAATAATTAAAAAAAAACCGACAGACACCGACATACTGGATTATTACTTCAGTTTTTAAAATGTGACCAAATGATAACTATATATATCACTACATAGTATAAAACCAAGTCGCTTTCTCTGTCCCTATGTCCCTTTGTATGCTTAAATCTTTAACAAAAAACACTCGAATTGAGATTTTCCTTAGTTTTTGGTAAATCGGTTAATACAACCCGTTTAATTAATGTTCATCAGTATTAAACAGACTATTTTTATTAATAAGGACTATTGTACAACATTACAATAAATAAATAATCTATTTATTTACTATAAACATTCGTAAAATAAATTATAGTTAAGAAAAAAGAAAATAATCTAATATTGTAGTATTAAACATGCGACGTCAGAACATTGATAGCATCTCACCAAAAATTCAACAGAACTTGAAATGACAATACGATTTTTTTATTTCCATCTCATGACTAAGTACATACAGACAAAATATTCACCTCATAAAGAAATTCGTCATGCACCTGACTCATCCTTGTAAATCTTTTATTTTCGTGCAGTCGTGACGATTCGATATACTCGTGCATGGAGATTTAAAATGCTGCGATTGCGATCAGAAATGTTTTGGAAATTCATAGACTATAGAGTATTTTTTCTCAGCGGGTCATGACTCGTGAACTCATGACCCGTCTGAGGATTAGGTATATTAACTCTTATAGCATTAAAATAATTTTCGTTCAGATTATATGCTTCGAAAGTTTTAAGAGAATTCAAAGACTGCGTACGTATGTAATATGTTTTTTTTTATGTATTCTGTAAAATGCACGTAAAAATTAAAACTTAAAAATTTAGAAATCAAATACTTTTCAACGGATACCTTTATACGGAAACGGATTCACGGGGAGACAGTCTCCCCGTAACCACGCTCGCTGTAAAGTGCTCGAAACGTCGGATAATGAATAAATCGCGTTTAAAATCCGTTGAAAAGTTTTTAATTTCTAAATATATAATACTCGCGTAAAATCAAACACAAGAAAATACTCAAAAATTGTTTAAGTATTGAAGCGAACACGTACATTAGTGAAATGAAATATCAACCTATAATTCAGTTTGCCGTGAAGAAAGGAATAAATTCAAGAATTACAATTATATTATACAAGCCGCACGTCTCGGCTCCGCACTATCTGGAATAAAAACAACATAAAATATGGACAATTTTTATATTACAACGTGACTTTAGCGTAAATCGCAAGAAAAGTTAAAACTTTTTTTCTCAAGCAAGACTAGTATTATAACTTAGTAACACATATTATGTATATATGTATTATATTTTTTGTACTCAGTATTTTTTATGAAACACATAACTTTAAAACTGGCAGGTATATAATAATTTAGGTAGTATAATAATTAAAATTTACAGAATAAACTACACATTCAACATTGTTTTTATCTAAAACGATGATTAAAGAATTAGCTAATGGCAGCCTCATATCAGTTACCGCTAAATATATCGTCAGCCACGATAGGGCTGTTTTACACACATCCGTCGTAATAGGGCTGTCAAATATTTGTAAATACATTTTTAAACCCTCAGGTAATATGTAAACATAAAACCTTCTCGAAAGATTTTTAGCGTTATAAAGAACACCTCGGCCAGAGATAAAATAAAACCGTACTCCCCGGCTAACGTTTCGTAAATACAAAAAGTATTTTATGTGTATTTGGATTTATATTAAAAAAACATATATAGAGTAATATATAAAATAATTATAACAGATTTTTAATTATATAAAAAAGAACTTTAAAGATATGATATTGGCACCATTTTGATTCTGAACTCTATTAAAATTAAATATTTTCCAACGTAAAAAAATACAATTGCATGTATGCTTTCGCGCCGCCAATACTCAATAAACGTGATAATATAAACAACCCCATTAGCATAAAGATATGTTTTTAATTTTCATCATTGGCTCATAAAAAAACGTCAACAACCCTATTCATAATATTTGCACTTCCCAGGCACATTAATAATTATAATGACTTTATTTTTCTCTCAGTAAACGTTCATATTTAGTAAAGGATAGTTATCAAACAATATGGGATTCAGTGATTGTGAAGACAGGCTCTTATGTCGTATAGAGAAATTTCGGTGAGTCATTGTGCAAATATAACCTAAAAAAAATTTCCCGCGTTTTCAACTTACTGTTATCTGTGGGTCGAGATAAGTGTTTATTCATATTTGAATTTTGAATACTACCTAGTTTATGTTTCGGCGGTAACTGATAGTTATGTTTAATTGTACTTAATATATAATAATAATACATTTTATGTTAGAAATTTTTGAAAGAATAGAAAAAATTTTGATCACGAGGCAGGATTCGAACCTGCGTATCTTGCCTAACCGTAGCAACGCCTA
>NW_024045134.1:1522740-1553930 GCF_012273895.1 Zerene cesonia | reverse complement strand
TGATCAAATTTTTTCTATTCTTTCAAAAATTTCTAATTTATAAAGCATTTCAATGCTATAAAACTAAAAATTACATTTTATGTTATTTATATTAAAAAAACAGTACTATAATATATATGTTTTCAAATTACGGTTATTTATTCAACTATATAGTGTGATTTAAATACTATTTCAAAGCGTGCCTATTTGTAAATATTCATAAAACGGACCATTGTTGTCATCATTAATCTAAATTCGTAAGTATTATTAAGAGGACACACAATGTTTATATAATATGAATGACTTAAATGTTTTTACATACCAGCTTTTGGAAAAATTAAAAAAATTATTTCACTATTAGAAGCCTATATATTTACTGACGACGATGAGCGACGCCGGGGAGAACCGCTAGTAATTAATACACGTGGTTTAATTTAAATTTTGTAGAGGTTTCATTATCAATATAACTGCCGACAAATGATAATATATTTCATACTAAATAAATAAATACCTAAGTTTAAAATAAATAATGTCAATTGATAGTATAAATAAAGTTAAAAATAATAACACTATTTTTATCTCGTGTGGTTCGTTAAGGTCAAGTGGTTAATGGCCGATCAGGGCAAAATATATAATATATAGATATATAACTATATAGATATATATAACCTTTTCACGCGGGTTCGCACGCGTTAATTCGTAGTAGTTTAATATATGTTATTTTACATATAAACCTTCCTCTTGAATCATTTTATCTATTAAAACCCCATCAAAATCCGTTGCGTAGTTTTAAAGATGTATGCATCAAAGGAACATAGGCACAGAGAAATCAACTTTGTTTTATACTATGTAGTGATAAACATACATTCACGATGCTTAAAAAGTTTTTTTTAATAATATAATCTGACATAAAGTAACTTTAGCGTTATGTTTTACTTCTTAAAAAAAATCATGTGTAACGTGATGTTAAAATAAATCTCATTATAGCATTAGAAATGCGGGATTCTTTTAATTTGTAACTTTTTGGACATTTTTTTTTTTCTAGATCTAAAGGCTTTGCATTCGATATTTAAAATAAGGATACGTTTTAAACATGGAATAATGATTATTGCACCTACTTATGCATTCCGTCACGGCGAAAGGTTTTATATCATTTACCAACTTCTCACATATTTTCTCAAATGAAAAGGTGTCAGCCCTATGTTAACATTTTAGAAGATATTTTTTACATTTCTCATTATTTATGCTTATTTCCAGGCTCCAACGGCCAGTATCAGTGCAAGGCGTGATGGAGCACGCGTTGCAGCATCGCGAGAGGGTGGGGGTACAGGACTTCGTGCTGCTAGAGGACTACCGGTCGGAAGCCGCGTTCATAGACAACTTGAGGAAGCGGTTCAATGAGAATATTATCTATGTGAGTGAGCATAGACAATTTGTTGATTTTTAATTAGGATCCATCGATTATATGGACAGTGATTTGGCTACATTGAAAGTGTTTAATTTTTAGTTTCAAAATGATGTCAAATGAAAATTATGAACTGTTTGCTAATTATTACATCAATAAATAATAATTAAATACATAAATAAAATACTTAATTATAAAAATTTCATTATGAATAGTCCTGAATTCTGAATTTTAAATGAATGAATGAAATGAATTCCTATAGGAAGAGTCGCAATACCCAATAAAAATAAATTAGGTATAAATAATTAAAATATAAACACATTTCACATTTGAAGAATCTAGGTATTACTATTGTCCAAATTATTATAACTGCCCCAAAACATAACCTTAAAAACATTGAAGACGAAAAGAGAATGTGCTCCTTTTTTGAAGTCGGCTAAAAATACCAATCATTGCAGACTTACATCGGCAACGTGCTTATATCAGTGAACCCGTACAAGCCTCTCCCGATCTACACAGAAGAGAAGACGAAGCTATACTACAAGAAAGCGTTTTTCGAAGCGCCGCCACACGTGTGAGTTTCTTTTTTATTGTTTTTTTTTTTTATTTTGCTCTATACTGATGTCTAAACTATGAAGGTCGGTTATGTGTCGACTTATTTTCTTCGTGAACCTTATTACACTATGATTGTTGATTACGAAAAACAAATAAAAATCTCGATTTTCAGGAATATTAGTTTCTTCAAGTATTGAATTCGAACCTTACAAATATACATATACACGTATGGACGCGTTTCGATACCTTTGTGTTTTGAGAACGCACTTAATTCCGGCTATTGATTTAATATTGAAGTTATTTTGAAAATAATACTACAGAGTTTCTTGCCGGCTTTCTGTAGAAACTGCTTTCCGAACATGTAGTAATTGTTAAAACTGTGTTATGACGATCCAAAAGTGTTTCTATAAGACGTCTAATTGAGTAAATAACTGTTTGAAAAATAATAACCGCTTTCAATAACGTCGAATTGCGATACAAATCCTACTATCCTGCTATCCTACTAATATTATAAATGCGAAAGTTTGTAAGGATGTCTGTGTGTTTGTTGCTCTTTCACGCAAAAACTACTGAACCGATTGCAATGAAATTTGGTACGTAGACAGCTGGACAACTCGAATAACATATGGGCAACTTTTTTTTTAGATAATCTAACGGGATACGGACTTACGCTGGTGAAACCGCGGGGCGCAGCTAGTGGTTTATAACACTATGTTGGCTTCATCCTTGAGCTAAACAATAACAAGCTATCACAGATCGATAGATAGGGCGTATCACTGATAGCGATACCTGTGATTAGTTTGGTATTTACCCAACTGTGTATGAATTGGGAGGGGTATGGTTTTTGAGTATAAAATGTTTGTTTAAATTATGTATATGTACAACTATCACACTCTTAATTGGCTCGATTTTATCTTCAGAATCGTTGTTAGTTTCGTCTTAATTGTGTGATAGCGCGATGGCGATAAATGTTTCAAAATAAAAAAAAATAAACATAAATCTTTTAACGTTTTTTCGCGCCATTTTGACAATGTCTTCTAAACACTTTTTAACTTTAGTTCCTTCTTACATTATACATATACTTAAAGCTAAAGTTTCGAAGATAGTCACCAGTTAGTCCAAAAATATAAATTATAGTAATTAAAGTCGCTTTTAGAGACATGATTTGAATGTAGCAGGAAGTTTGTTGATGTAATTCTGTACCATTCAACTTAAAATATGTTAATATTCATTAATTAATTAAAAAAACATACGATTATCATATAAAAGATAACACAATTAAATCAAAATAGATCTGATTAAACTCTCAACTATTATTTGTGATTATGATAGAACAGATTTTTTATTAACATTTCTATGAATACCTGATAGATTATAATAAATACAATTCGATAATACTGTATCCATGCGATAATGTGGATTGCTTTACTGCATAGTATATATACAATAGCAATTTTTAGCCGCCAATATTAATACTAGGGATCACAATCAATAACTAGCATTTTTTAACCGACTTCATAAGAAAAGAAAAGGATTCCATGCGACTGTATTTTTTTACTGTTTGAATCGATTATATTATAGACGTGATCCTCTTTAAATTTGATATAGTTTTGACAAATTGAAAGCCGTTTTTTGTATTTTTTTTCTATTATTTAGGATTTTTCGCACAGCGACAATGTCACCCGAATTCATATCAAACAACAATTTATAAACAGTATGACTAATAATGCAGACCTTTATTTATTTCTATAAGCAAGTTTCATCCGGATTTCATCAGACTGTTTTTTCTAACAATCGGGAAGCGCTCGACCACTTTTTATATGAATACTAGCTGACCCGGCAAACGCTGTTCTGCCGTACTCTTATCATTTAGGGGTATGAAAAATAGATTTTGGCCGATTCTCATAGATACCGGATAAGCACAAAAAATTTCATCAAAATCGGTCAAACCGTTTCGGAGGAGTATGGCAACGAAAACTCTATTAAATATTCATCCACCTTTACAAAACTTTGCGTTTATGACATAAGTGGGATTAAGCAGTGACCCAAATTATAAATATTTAGTTAATTAATTAATTATAAGCCTAACATTGACCCCTGCCTTGGCCTAACGTTAATCGGGCGAGGCCAGCGAAATGGCGAGGTTTATAACCAAAACTTATGCATTATGCTAACTAACTGTCGCTATGTACTTTATTTTTCCCCACTAATATTATAAATGCAAAAGTAACTCTGTCTATATTTTCACGCCTAAACCATTGAATCGATTTCGATGAAATTTGATATCAAGTCATACACAAAAATCTCATAATCGTTGTACTCAAAAGTTAAAGACAAAGAAACACACAGAGATATTTTGAGAAACGTTTAGGCCTCTCCCTCCCCCTTGGTGAGAGCTTGGAACTGTTGAACAGAATTGTAATAATAAGTCATCTTATATATATTAAGATGAAATATTATTAAGATATCATCTTTATACATTTAAGATTATTTCCTTCAAAACTAGAAGGTTAAGATACAGATTATTTCCTTTTTCTCTTCCTTTATCCATAACTAGCTTTCCGCCCGCAGTTTTGCCCGCGTAGTCGAAAGAAAGATAGATCCGGGGCTTTCCACGCATCTTCTTTCCCGTGTGATTTCCGGGATGGAAACTTTTATGACCGTCTCCTGGTTCTAAGCTACCTCTGCACAAATTTTCAGCCAAATCGGTTAAGCCATTCTTGAGTGTAACTAATACCACTTTTATATATATATATTACTAGCTGCCGGCAAACCCTGTTCTGCCTTACTCTTATCATTTAGGGGTATGAAAAACAGATGTTGGCCGATTCTCATAGATACCGGATAAGACAAAAAATTTCATCAAAATCGGTCAAGCCGTTTCGGAGGAGTATGGCAACAAAAACTGCGACACGAGAATTTTATATATTAGATATTGATATCAAAACATTTCATTAACAGATTCGCCATCGCTGACAACGCGTACCGATCTCTCGTTTACGAGCATCGTGAACAATGTATTTTGATCTCAGGTAACCATTAAACACTAAATAACTAATATATTTACCATAAAATCTATTTTCTGAATACTTAACATGCAGCACTGAACAATTGAGAGACTTCTCGTTTTGTTCATAAAAGAACTCCAATGGTTGTATAAATGTTTCATCCAGTGGCGTAGCTAGGGAGACAAGGGCCCTGGTGCATAGGGAAAGAATCGGGCCCTCCTCCCCTCTTTCCGCCTTCCTCCCCTCTTTCAAAGCTGGGGTTAGAGGGCCTCCTGAGCTCCGGGGCCCTGGTGCACTGCACCACCTGGCCCTATGATAGTTACGCCACTGGTTTCATCTGTTATTATTTTAACATAATTTTTAACAAACTGTTTTAACTTAGATATAAAAATAATAAAGAACTTGAAAAAAAATCATAATATTCCAAACCATTTTAGTTAGTAAAGTCGACCAAATTAAGCAAACAAAGTATTATGTGTATTAATAAGTTCCTATCTTTTCGCATTCACGGTTCTAAAAATAAAAACGACAATGAATCCTTGCTCATACTCCATCTTAATGATCCCTTAGGAGAATCTGGGTCCGGCAAAACGGAAGCGTCAAAGAAAGTTCTAGAATATATAGCGGCAAGGACCAATCACTTGCAAAGCGTGGAAACAGTCAAGGACAAACTGCTGCAAAGCAATCCTCTCCTAGAAGCTTTTGGCAATGCCAAGACACATAGAAATGACAATTCAAGTCGTTTCGGAAAGTATATGGACATTCAGTTCAATTATGAAGGTGCTCCAGAAGGAGGTCATATATTGAACTATCTCCTGGAGAAGTCCAGGGTCGTGAGCCAGATGTCTGGAGAGAGAAACTTCCATATTTTCTATCAGTTGCTCGCTGGTGCTGGTCCGGAGTTGTTGCAGCAATTGAGGCTTCAAGGAAGACCTGAGATGTACAAATATACTACGGATATCGTAAGTAAATGTTTTTTATCTAATTTATAAGCTTTTGATGCATGTTATTCCATGCGATATTATATATAACACTTTAAGCTCACATACACATACTACGGTAAAATAAATTTGGAAGTCTGTCCAGTAGTAGTCCTGAGATTAGTGCATTCAATCCAACGAACAAACTCTTAAGTTTTATACTACTAGTATATACTTTGTAGTTTGCAGTTATTTAATTTAACGATATCCTGAAATTCACTATCCTTAACAGAGGTTTAAAGCTTCATCCTATCCTACTAATATTATAAATGCGAAAGTTTGTAAGGATGTATGTGTGAGTATGTTGCTCTTTCACGCAAAAACTACTGAACCGAATGCGTTGATATTTGGTACGTAGACCGGACTTACGCGGACTTACGCGGGTGAAACCGCGGGACGCAGCTAGTTAAGTATACTAATGTCTTGACAAAATTATTTACACTCTTTAACAATCAAGGTCAAATATTTAGGTCAATTAGAGTAATATTGTAGGCTATATATACGCAAAATAATACGACCTTACCTTATTTGCCTATAAATTAATTAAAATGATTTTAGGTACCAGGTAGTCAAAAACTAAATGATGCAGAACAGTTCAGAACAGTACTAGAAGCAATGAAGGTCATTGAAATATCTGAAGACGAGCAGAAGGAAATCTTCGAGATTGTGGCCAGCGTGTTGCATCTCGGCAATGTGAAGTTCGTGCAGAATGAGAAGGGATATGCTGAAATTCTGAACCATGACGCCAATAGCGGGAATGTTGCTAGTGTGAGTTCTTTACATTTGTATGAGTTTTTAAATGAATAGGCTGCGGAGACAGGGTTATAAATTTTAACTCCCTGTTACACTTAAGTGTACTGTTTTCAGAATCAATAGTGTAACTTAACATTTAATCGTCAGTAAATTTATAATTTCCACCCTAGTGTTCATAACATATTTGAATTGGGATTGAACAACTGTCAACCTGTTTGTTGTACCAAGACCAAATCCTGTTGATAACAACAGATATTGAAACTTTTAAGTACCTTACATTTTATGAACTTACATAAAGTCATATTTATGAATAGACCCACCTTGGAATGGTTCGAAAAAATGTTCATTTCATTATTTTCAATATTTTCGACCATTATTTGCATCATTTATTACAATTTCTCTAATTATCTATTAAATATCTATTTCTAAACCGTCTTGTACTTCTCTAGCTCCTCAAAGTAGACCAAGCGAAGCTTCGCGAAGCTCTCACGAGTAGAACAATAGACGCTCGTGGTGATGTGGTCAATACTCCTTTAGACCTGGAACAGGCGCAATATGCGAGAGATGCTCTAGCCAAGGCCATATATGAGAAGCATTTTAGCTGGCTGGTCTCCAGACTGAATTCTTCCTTGGCCCCTAAAGATAAGGAACCTAATTCCTCCGTTATGGGTATACTGGATATCTATGGATTCGAAATATTCCCGAAGAATAGGTGAGCATAATTATTACGATATTGAATTAAATCATTTTACATATCTGTTATACAATTAATTTTAAAACAGCGCATAAATCTCCGCATGTCTCCAACATCGTTTAGAATTATAACTTCAACTTAATTAGAATGCTCGAATTTAGCTACACTATAAATACAATAAAATTAACGAAATTATTATAAATGAAAAAGCTTATAGCCGGTTGCAACGGTTGCTAATAGTTTCCTTTTATACATACGTAAATTCTAGCTTATGTCTTAGTTTAAATAACAATAATCATTATTTTTATTATTGGGTAAACTGAACGATATGATAATCTAATATTTATTGTGGTAGTCGAGCACGCTTCGGCACGAATAGGGCCAGCTCGCACCGGGGAAGTACCACACCCCCACAGAAAACCGGCGTGAAATAGTGGCATGCCACTGTGTTTCGTACGGTGAGTGGGGAAGCCGGAGGCCCGTTTCCTTTTCCTCACCCAGTCCATTCCTTCTTTCCAGTCTTTAATCCTTTCCTTTTCCCTTATCCCATAAAAGCGGGCAGCACATTCGTAAAGGCACTACCTTTGCGAATGTTCATGGGCGGTGGTGATCGCTTACCATCAGGCGAACCACAAGCTCAGTTGCCCGCTATGACATAAAAAAATAAAAAACAAATATATATTTCTCACAGTTTCGAACAGTTTTGCATCAACTTCTGCAACGAGAAGTTGCAGCAGCTGTTCATCCAGCTGACTCTGAAGCAGGAGCAAGAAGAGTATCTCCGCGAGGGTATCGAGTGGGAGCCTGTGGAGTACTTTAACAATATCGTTATCTGTGATCTTATTGAAGCCAGGCATCAGGGTTGGTGTTCATTTCCTTATTTTTTTGGGCTTTTAACATGCGATGAATTCTTGTATGATATTGTACCACTAGGCTTGGAAAAAAATTTGGTAGAAAATTGAGAATAATGCTTTTAAGATTATAGTTTTTATTATACATTGTACATACTATTTAATGGTTCTTATATCTTCAGGAATAATTTCAATTTTGGATGACGAGTGTCTACGTCCAGGAGATGCGACTGATCTCAGTTTCTTGGAGAAACTGAGCCAGAAACTAGATGGCCATGCGCATTACAAGTCACACCGGAAGGTCGACGTTAAGACTCAGAAACTCATGGGGAGAGATGTAAGAAGCGTTTGATTAAGTACACATAAAAGTGAAGTCCCTTGTCCCCTAGTGGGGTATGGGGCAGATGATGTACATCCGTTTCACTGATCGATTTTCTTTAGGGACAAGTAGGTGATCAGCCTTCTGTGTCCTGCCAGACCGAGACTTTTTTTTTTGTTCGTCCCCACCGGGAATTGAACCCATTACCCCTCGGTTCTACGCTCACGCGTTAACCACTGAACCAAGGAGACGGTCAAGTACACATAAAACATATCAATTAATACGTAATATGACTGCAAATTTTATATTTCATAATAATTTAATATTCAAACTCTCTTTCTTAAAATATAAAACATTTCTTAACATGAATATAAAACATTACATGTTTATATTGTAAATTAAATAACTGATTATTATTATTGGGGTTGCGCAAGGTTCCGTCTTTGGACCAGGAATACGACGTAAAATTATTTTGCTTTACAATTAAGTTGAATCATCTTATATTATATAACACATATATTAAAACTCTATTCAGGAATTCTGTCTCGTCCACTACGCGGGTGAAGTTACATACAACGTGAACACGTTCTTGGAGAAAAACAACGATCTGCTGTTCCGAGACTTGCAGGGACTCATGGCGACGTGCGGGAACGCCACTCTTGGCTCTTGCTTTAAGGTACAATTTTTAGGTTTTTGATGTGAAACATCTATAGCCGCACGTAAAACCGATTTCTGGCGTGACGACGCATGCCGTGGCGACGCGTCGCCACGCTATACGATTAAGTAGTCACGATTTGAAATAAATTCGTAAATTTTTGTATTTAATGGCAATAAATGTTTATTCAATAAATAGTCATCGTTATCTGGAAAAAAATCGCATTATTTAATTTTATCATTATGACATAATTAGTTCCTATCACAATATGTTCTTTTCTGCATATTACTTTTACAAAATAATGTCGTTATTTCACATCTGCCAGGCGTCCCGTGACGGTTCACTTTTTTTTTTTTATTATATTATGTCAAAAAAAGAAATAATCTAACGCGTATCCCATTATCTAGGCCCTAAACCTGTCCAGTAAGAAACGTCCCGAGACCGCGATCACACAGTTCAAGATCTCTCTCAACGAACTCATCAAGATCCTCAGCAGCAAGGAGCCCTCCTACATCAGGTGTATCAAGCCTAATGACTTCAAAATGCCCAGTAAGTTGGAGTTATCATTATAATGTATACATCTTTCCTATGAAATTTATGGTCACATTATAATCCTCATGAATTATATGTTTTTTTTTTTTATTTCTACGTGACTCTGCTATGAGGGATTGCTCAACCCAAAAACGAAAGCGTTACTCAATTGGACTGTATTATTTTATTTTTATTCCGAGCATTTTCAACAGATAGCAAATTGACACCATTTTAGAATTTGAAGTAGTATCCCCACCGGGAACGGCTTAAAAAACCTATGTCCTACATAGACTATATATTATGTCGGAAACCTTTAAATAGTAGGAAAAGAAGAATAAATTAATGGTTGTGATTTTCTCCATCAGAATCTTTAGTAAATATTAAGAGACTGTAAATAAAAGTACTCATGAAAAAACATATTTTTTTGTTTATTCTCCATGCACATAAAATTGGTAAATTTAATTAAAAATTCCAGTGCAATTCGACGATAAACTCGTGTCCCACCAAGTGAAGTACCTCGGCCTGATGGAGAACCTGCGCGTGCGCCGCGCCGGCTTCGCGTACAGACGGACTTACGAAGCCTTCCTTGAACGGTAAATTGACTCTTATTGCTATAATAATAGCTTCATATTTGAAGTGTCTTTTTTTGGACGTATGTTGAGTTACTTAACTTTTATTTCAATAGCACAACAAAAACAAAAACAAAAAGCAAAGCTGTTTTTAGAGTTTATGTTTATATAATACTAGGCGGTTCGCCCCTGCTTCGTGTACATATATAGCCTATGTTACTTTGGAATATACAGTTTCCTAATGATGATTTTTTTTTTAATCGTTCCAGTATACCCATACAAACATCTATACAAAAATACAAATGTTTTCTCTTTGTAATGTTAGTTTGGACATTACATTTTATCTGAAAAAAAAGCGGGTAAATGTCATTACTTTTTTTTTCATTTTACTTCTATGACAGACGATACAAAAATTATAGATTATTTTATTTATGTTTAATTACACGTTATAATTTCAGATACAAATGTCTAAGCAAAGAAACTTGGCCGAACTACCGCGGTCCAGCGCGTGATGGTGTGCAGAAGTTGGTAGAAGCACTTCAATACCAAAGCGAAGATTATAGGATGGGCAAGTAAGTATAACCAGAGTTGGAAAAAAAGGGTATCAGAGTGGGAAGTTCTAGAAAAAAATATTCTCCGCTTATTATCCACATCACCCACTGCTTGAAACGGTGAAGAAAAACATCGTGAGGAAATCGGCATATCGAAAAAATCTAAAGTTCAAGGACATGTGACATCTGCCAACCCGCAATTGACCAACGTCATAGATAATATGGCCTGAATTCATATAATAGCTTATAAAATAGTAAAAGACATACTCTAAATCCGACTAAACCTCATAATTAAATAATTTAGAACAAATATGACGTGTAGTAGAGTATACTGCAAATTAAATAACTCCATAATTTCCACAGCACAAAAATCTTCATCCGTTTCCCGAAAACTCTATTCGAAACGGAAGACGCTTTCCAAATAAAGAAGAACGACATCGCGACAATCATACAAAGCCGCTGGCGAGGATACTGGCAGAGGAAGCAGTACCTCAAGATGAGGGAATCTGCCATCATCATACAGAAGTGGGTCAGGCGGTATCTGGCGCAGAGGCTCAGGGAGAGAAGAAGGAAAGCTGCTGACGTCATCAGGGCTTTCATTAAAGGTAATTTTATTAAAACTGTATTATCCGAGTTCTCCGGAAACTGGTGGTGGAAGCAGTATATTGGGATGAGGGAATCATTATATAGGTTGAATCAGGAGGTATCTGGTCGAAAGGCTGAAAGAGAGAAGAAAGAAGGGTGCCGTTATCGGAATTTTAATTAAAGTAGATTTATCAGCAAATCTTTTAACTAGAGCTAGTAAATCCAGTTCTGGGAGAAAAGATTTTTTTGTCCTAGCGGGCAACTGAGCTGGTGGTTTGCCTGATGGTGAGATACCAATGCCCATGAACTGGCGTATTCGTTGCCCGCTTTTAAGGGGTACAAGGAACGGATTGACGACTGAAAAGAAGAAATGATCGGGGAAATTGTTAGGTAATGGAAACGGACCTACGAAACTAATTTAATCAACAAGAGGATTACTAAAAACCGCATTTCTCTTGGAATTTATTGACATTTCCGATGACTTTAAACGCCACTTTAAAACCAAAAAGAACTGCCAGCTAAATCCACGCAGCGGACCACGCACCAACAACTATCCAATCGCAGGCTTCATCACCCGCAACGGGCCCGAGACGCCGGAGAACCGGCGCTTCCTCGGCATCGCGAAGGTGCACTGGCTCAAGCGGCTCGCGCAGCAGCTGCCGCGCAGGCTGCTGGACGACGCGTGGCCCGCCTGCCCCGCCACGTGCGCCGACGCGTCGCGCCAGCTGCGCCGCCTGCACCGCGCGCACCTCGCGCGCCGCTACCGCCTCGCGCTCAGCGCGCCCGACAAGAGGCAGTTCGAGCTCAAAGTGCTCGCCGAGAAGATGTTCAAGGGTTAGTGGGGTTGCTAATCGCTAAGTTACTAGTTTAGTGTCACAGGGCAGATCGAGCTGGAAATGCTGGCTAAGACGATGTTTAAGGATGAGTGGAGTTAAGGAACTGATTACCATTTTAGTGTCACAGGGCAAATCGGGCTGGGAACGATAAGAAAATGTTGAAGCGTGAGTGGGATATGGGACTGATCACAATTGTTTTTAGCTTCAATGACAAAGGGAAGTTCGTGCTGGGAATATTGCCTAAGATGTTTTAGGGTGAGTAAGGTTATGGGACTGATAACCAGTTTAGTGTCAATGGGTAAATCGGGCTGGAAATGCTTGCTCAGAAGATATTTAAGGATGAGTGGGATTATGGGATTGAAGTTTTTGCTTCAGTACTAAATGGCAGTTAAAAATGAATATAGTTTATAAAAAAGTTTGATGGGATTTTAGGGATTTTAGGTAGTGGGATTGATCTCGTAATTTCTTGGATACATCACGGAAAATACGTAGGTATATTAGGCGGAATTTCGAGTAATGGGATTGATCCAATAATGTCTTGGCTACATAAACATGTCACGGCTAGCTGAGCTAACTAAAATTAAATAAACCAAGAATGCATAACTGCTGGACTTATGGGCGGCCTTGCATCACATGTATGTGTAGCTGTATAATTTAATAGATTATTGTTGTCTTTAAATTCATTGTTATCTTTATTTAAATATTGTAGAAATTATTCGTCGTATATAACCCAATAATCCAATATTATACATATTTCAAGTAATTTCAAAACTGCATTAAAAATTACTAGATGACTTCGCTATCTTTCCTTAAACCAATCTTACTATACTACAATGAGCCTTATTTTCAATGCAATAAGATTAATTACCGTATCACAGCAACATTAACATCACACGAACTTATCAAGCTAAAATGGACCGTATTCTGCAGGAAATAAGAACAGTTATCCGAGCAGTGTGGGGGAGCGCTTCGTGGAGGACCGGCTGTCACCGGAGCACCGCGTGCTGCGGGACACCTTCATGGCGTCGCCCTCCTGGCCCACTGGCGAACAGCTCATTGTGAGTCCCACACTTACTTTGTTTCCCTACTTCTAATAAAAAACTTGATGGTTCTTTAGCAATTTTTGTACTAGACTAGACTAGGTAGACATGATTTTTAAAGAGCAGCTATAGAGTCTTTTTGCTCGCTCTTATCTGTAAAAACTATTGCTACCAAATTTCATCTAAATAGGTAAAGTGATTAAGGAGATGTAAAGTGATTATTTATTTATAAGTTAGATAACTAGACTATCAGACTTAATGCGACGGATTTCATTTACAAATTTAGTTTTAAGTTGTCTTTACATAACTTAATAACACTTTATGTACAAAAAGCTTATAAAAATTAAATCCTTACTGTATTTTCACTTATTTTTATTAACAAAATTCTAGTACTCCTGCGAAGCGGTCAAGTACGATCGTCGCGGATATAAGCCTCGTGAACGGGCTTTGCTCGCGTCTGACAAAGCGTTGTACGTGCTAGATGCGTCCGGTCGGAAGACATACAAACTGAAACATCGCTTACCGTTGGATAAATTGAGGGTAGTTGTCACCAACGAAACGGACGGACTCATTTTGATTAAGATACCGCAAGAGCTAAAGAAGGATAAGGTAAGCGTTTAGTGAAAATGAAATTGAAATAAATTACCTACTTGTAGTTTTCAATCGATTTAAAAAAAGGAAGTTCTCAATTCCATTGTTTTTTTATGTCACATTTTACTGACATTTTATAAATTCATCTTAATAACGTTACTTGATGATTTATAATCAATCAAATACCAAATACCACTTACTACCTGAATAATACTATTTATTTATATAGTTATGTACAAATTTCAGGGAGACCTAATTATTTCCGTGTCGCACGTGATCGAAGCATTGACGATCGTCACAGACTATACGAAGAAACCGGAAATCATTGAAATCGTTGACACTAGGACGTGAGTGTTGCCTATTCATCTTTTAAATCACTATTTATTTATTTATTTATTGACTAATATATGGTTTATAATAAAAAAAAAAACAGAAAAAGTTGGAACCATCAAAAATACATAAAGCAAGTTAATAAAACATAATAAATAAAACTTTATACATATAATAAATAATAAATAAAAAATTAATATAATAAATAATAAATAAAACTTAATATTACACAATATTCCAATAGCTTTGTTTTAATTTGTTTTTCATCCATTCCAGCATAGCCCATAACCTGGTGAACGGCAAGCAAGGCGGCACCATCGAGGTGACGCACGGCCCGCAGCCCGCCATACAGCGCGCCAAGAGCGGGAACTTGCTTGTCGTGAGTTTGCCATACATGAAAATATATAAAATTAATTAATTAAATAGTTTAGACTATAAGTGCCAATGATAATTGTTGTTACCTTTATAATTAATTTTTACTTATAAATAATTTACTAGCATTCCGCCCGCGGCTTTATGCGTATATATTATAATTTGATTACTCTATATTATTAAAAAAGAATCGCTAAATGCGTTGCGTAAAATTCAAGAACGGCTCTTGTTAATGCTGTGTTAAAAAAAAAATGGTTTTAGTTAATGCACAATTTCTTAAGAAGGAAAAACGATTATTATGAATAAATAAACACAAACAAAGATGAATATATAAAAAGTAACGACTGCTTATTTCTTTGCTATTTTAGAAAAATAAATAAAAATAAAGTAGAAGATAGCACAAATGCATATTAATATTTTTTTTTTTTGCAGGTGGCTGCCACTCCTTAAACCAGTATTTAAAAATCAGTGAGATAATATGACCACATCGAAACATATTTTATTGCTATTACCATTTTTTATTGTTATTAACTGTAATTTATTCCTAGTCTTAAGAAGAAATCTTATCAAGCGGCATTATTTTACATTGTATTACATACTTTTAGCAAAATAAAAGAAATACTTAAATAATATAATAATAAAGAAATCATGACAAGAAATACAAATTTAACGACCTTCCATTTGTAATAAAATAGTATCAGATAAGCTAAAGCTTTATATATGACGTTATTTAATTTAAAATTAAAATGTTTTATTATCTCTAGTATGTACTTATAACTTGCGTAATTTTATATTATTTTTATACATGTAAGTACACGTTTTCGTACAAAGTACTTAGTTATAATGCCATAAGAATTTTCCACATGAGCGAAATGTGTCGATTTACTTATAAAGAAAAGAATCATGCAATAATAAATTTAAAAATTTTAATTTATTAGTTTGCAGTAACAGTAGGAGGCCACATTTTTATCGTTGACATTGTCAATTTGACAATTGACATAAATATTGGCGCCAAAATTTATTTTACGTTTAAAATTTAACCTCCATATCCTCCATAACATTCTTTATTTTTGTTGAAAAAATTTTGTAATTTTTACTGCGTAGTGCGTACCAATAATATGTACCTATTTAAGAACTAATTTGAGTTTTAATTAGAAAAAATATGTATGTTACCGTAAAATTATAAACACTGTTAAATTACAATCTTACGGCGGCATATTTAAACTATATAGCTTAATAACTATATAACTATATAGTGAAAACATGTACAAAGTTTTCATTGCAAGCCAAGCTACATTTAAGCGACTTGCATATTATGTAATCGTCTTTTATTACCTAGGTACTGATTTTTTTTTGTTAAATTTATAAAACATATTCAAAGAAAACCATATCTCACATTCTGTTAGTATAAGGTGAAGCCAAACACGAATATAAATATATTATGAAGTTTGGCATCAAAATAATGATACCATTACTTAAATGTTTTAACCGAAGTACGTATTTCTAGTATTTATATTAAATCAAATTGACATAAATATACATTGAGTGTTTGTGAGCAACTATCTATAAGTAGGTAGATATTAATTTTAAAAGTATATTTGACACATTTCCTTATGAATTTCTGCTGTAAGCTGAATCAAAGGTGCCTTTGAGAAATATAGAGTGTAGACTACCAAATTTGTACTGTTACGATACTAAAATCACTATTTACATGCAAATATATATTGAAAACTAGTTTCTTGTAGAATACGTGAAAAATTGGCCATAATATTATATAGGCGAATGCGTGCCTTATTGTAAATGATGGTAGTCATTTTTAATAAATAAATGTATTTGAAAATACTCGCCTGTGTATTTATTTACCCAGCCAATTAAATCATATTCATAATTTGTCAAGCATTCG
The DNA here is from genome assembly GCF_012273895.1 of Zerene cesonia. Classification (NCBI taxonomy): domain Eukaryota; kingdom Metazoa; phylum Arthropoda; class Insecta; order Lepidoptera; family Pieridae; genus Zerene; species Zerene cesonia. Next base: position 1,537,423 of record NW_024045134.1, on the reverse strand, counting down.
TACTGTGAAATAATGCCATGGAAGATATCTCTGGTTCAATGAACCCATCACAATTGCTTAGTGTGTTTACGAGCTACGAGCCAATTCGGTTCAGTTCTTATCAACATAGGTAGAGCAATAACCCCTTTCAGTTAATAAGTCGTTTACATAATAACACAATGTTTTAATTCAACTGCACATTTTAAGAAATAAATATATTCAATATAACAAATGCAATGAACATTATTAAATGTTACGTGTTGAGAATACACAATAGTACGTCCCATTTTTAATCAAGTTCCTTACTTTCTGCTTTCTTGTGTTATGAGACCGAAATTGAATCGGTATTCGGTGCAATCGTTCGCAATCACAATCGCACCTCCCACAAATATTAATAAAATAGTGCCTCTTGAAATTAAGCGCAAATCAGCTCGCATAAGCGCTCAGACACTGCGATATTCACCCGCTAGTTAGCCGAAATGCGCTGGCTATGGCGTAAGACGCCTAACATTTTCAGTTTGCCGTTGCTTCAACTTGTTACAACTGTATTCAAAGTCACTAATTGACCGTGTGTATACAATGATTATTAAGACAATATTTCCACTATAAAAATTCTGAATGAACTAAACGCGCAGACCGATTCCCATGATCCAAACAAATAAAATAGTTTCTAAGACCTATACCTAAGTTCACTCTAAAATCGTTAAGACATCTCAACAAACGTTTCTCTCTTATCGCCGAAGCGTCACAGCGTGTCGATACTCACTAAAATATGATCAATTTATACATAATACACACGGAGCGGAAAATGATTTACTGTTTTGTGTTCCTTTATTCTTTTTTTTCTAAAATTAATAGTGTTCCGCATGTGGTTCTATGCACACTGGAACTCAAAAGTTTTGCATACTATTCTGTACTTCAATTTCATATAAATACATCGGCTTGAATTGTTTGTAGCATTCTACATATAAAAATATATATATACTTACACGATTATTTAATAAAACCACAATTTCGCTTCAATGTATTTTATTTTATAAAAGGTAGGTACATTTATACAATTGCATTATATATTAACAACAATCCAGAGTTACGGGCACTTCAGTCTTACCTGCACACAAATAAATATATTGCATAAAATTGTGGCTACATGTATCGAGGAACATTTCAAATATACACCTACATCCAACTAATAAATACAACTTTATGGTCATTCACCTAAACTCTGGATTATTTGATTGTCCAAATTAATATGTTACATGTCCGATACAGTCGGCTATACAATTTGTCTTTTTACATATAAAACTAATAGGTCTTTACTTCGCTGTAAAACCTAAGGCAATGCTTGAACTTTAAGATCTATGACAAGGCCACATATATATTTTTCGGTTATGGAATTATGTGAATAACGCTAAACTTGTGGAACTGAGTCTTACAAATCTACACTTTTATATGACTGTATTGCTTTGGACTCCACAATATCCATTTCATTCACACTTCTACATTTTAACATAATAATTATTATACATTCACATTGGCAGTTATTGGATGTTCCTAGGATAAGTGCCGAGCTCTGCTCAACACCTGAGTGTATTGTGAATGCATTTAAAATTTAAATACTTTAAAATTATAATGCAGTAACATATCCCTGTAATACATTTTTATTTGTGACTTTGACAAAGCCAATTTCACTATTCATAAAATATTTTATCAATTTTCTAAATACTTTTAATACAATTTACAGTTTTATTGAGAATGCTTAATATGTATATGAACATAACATGTATGCATTTTTGTTACACTATACTTAATGCTTTAACTGTTACATATACAAATTATTTATTAAAAATAATTAAATGCAAAATATTGTCACATAATTGACAATTCAAGACTCTTCTAAAAATCATTAAATATTTTAAATTTAAGATTGATACACCTTTGGTACTATGCCTGAATTCAAATCAGTAACAAAAAATTTTGGAATTCTATTTTGGGTGTTTGATAATAAACTTTAACATTATAATACCTTAAATCCCTTCACAATAATCCAAAACAAATATTTACATCAAGATTCTTTCCTAATTGCAAACAGAAAATAGTTTACCCATGTAAAAAAACAATTATCAACATTCAAAATATATTTTACTAGCTTTGCTCTGCAGTTGATCCGATTTGGCAGTATCTCAGAAGCGCAAGATTTCTTAAAAACAATTGCTTTTCATATCCTAAAGCAAGAATTGTCAATTGTGCAAAGTAATCGAAGATCACAGACACTTAATCTATATTTTGTGATGTTATTGTACTGGAATAATTTATACTTCAATTAAAATATAATATGTAGCTGGTAATTTACTAAAACCGCAGAAGCATTTTCGAATACTGACTATTGGCACATCACCAAATAATTAACATAATGGGGATAACAATGGGGCTATTTTAAAGTGATTCACTATTGTAATATTTAACTAACAAGTCAATATAATGCTTCACTAACAAGTTGTTCATAACACTAACTACAAGTTACAAATATATTTACACTTATTTACAGTTAGATAATTATTATCAATCCTCGACAGGTAACAAGCACTATGCTCGATGCTTTGGTTTATAACTTAGTTTTTATGTGCATAAAAGCAATTTCACAATTAAAAAGTCTTTGTGTACTTATTTGATTCACTTTCATATTAGTTGAATTCTTCACTTAATATCACTTCAAATACAATTTATATCAAGATTAGATGCTCTGAAATTCACTTTTAGAAGCATTTGCATCTAAACCATTCAATGAACTCAAATACCATACTATTATTAGGAACATATCAGAGTTCAGATATAAACAATAAATGAGCAATTTTATAATTTATTTAATTTTTTTTTAACATCTATCTATGCTATCAATAAAAGCATTGCAATATTCATGATTCTTAAACTTCAATAATTTACATATAGCTCCTCATATGATCTTTAATTATTGGCAGAATTTTGTAGCATCAACGTAAAAACGATTTGATTTGAAAAATTCACCATGCACAGCACTCACACTAAAAACAGTTTCCACCAGCTAATTATTGTTTTATACCTGGCAATTTCACTATATTTCACTTTACTGGCATCACTGTCACGATAAATTCATTGGACCACTTGGCCTTTCCTCATAGAGGACAGGGGCACTATCACATGAACACTATCGGTAATAGCCATAATAGTAATACTCTAAATACTATTTAACTTGTCCAGTCTCTTGCGGGGGATCAGTTTTGAACTCTTTGAATTCACTTTTAAAGCTAGAGTCCGACTGGTTGGAAGATTCGTTCTGCTTGAAGTCTTTTTCATCGGCATTGTAGCTTTTCGGCTTGCCCTGTTCTTGCTCGCGTTGTTGGCGCCTGCGTTGTTTGGACCAGAGCTCGTGGCAGTCTTGCCATGTCGGCAATTCTGGCGCTGGCATTCTGGAAAATTATATGGATACAATTCAATGACTGTCATATCTCTAATGACTATAAATTTAATATTTTTGAAAAGTGCAGTCTAATCACATATTGATAATGAAAACCAATTGTATCAAATCTTATTTTTATAGGTTTTCAAGTTGTATTGTATAGTGATACAACATATTACATTCATTACACTATGTGTTGTAGTATTTTTAATATCTAGGTACCTTATAAAACTCGTAAAACAACATGATATACTCACTGATCCGGCACAACACTCTTCAGCCACTGGCTTTTCAGCGCCTCCTCGGCCGTGATCCGTCTGTCGGGGTCCAGTTCCAGCATCCGATCCAACAGATGCAACGCCGGCGCCGGCATGAACGCAAAGTGCTCTCTCACGCACCGCTTGTGGAACCGCTTGGGACGGAGGGTGTGCCACAGCGGTAGGTTCACAACGTTCGGCCACACCCCCGGCACGGGTGTTCCGCACACTCGCGATATCATCTCGAGTTGCATCATTTCCATGTTGGCCTGTAATGAATGGAATTGTCATATCTATGATTCAATAGTCAAAATGTCTGCTTGTTGTGATGCTTACAGCCAACAAATACTTAATTACAATAACACAAATATAAAACTTGATTACGTATTGAAGAAAAAAACAACTAAGCCTAGGTTATAATACTAAGATATTTTACGTCATAGATTAAGTACATATACGCAATCCTTAGCGTTTGTTTACTTTCTTTACATTAACGTTTACTTACTAGATTAGAGTTTTGAAATGGATAAGAAGAGAGACCAAAGATTTGAGATAAATAAACAGTACAATTTGAGTACGAAAAATTTTCGAGGAATTAAAAAAAAATCGATTACAAGCCGGGATTCGAACCCACGTTGTGACACGTGGTTCGTGGCGACGCCTAATCTCTCGGCGAATGGTCATCGAATGTCTTTTGTTTTATATGGCTAGTTCCCCTCGCCATCTGTATGGTCAATTAGCAACAATCCCAATTATTATTAACGGCGGGTATTGAATTTGAGCATGATTGAATTATTAAGAAAAATGTTAATGAACAGTCATAATATACCTTTAAAACGTACTTTAATATACATTTAAAAATTAAAATCAAAATGATCAGATCATTACAAGCAAAGTCATACAAACAGAAGGTCGTTCAAATAATCGAGTTAATGTAGTAACCAAGAAAATATGATATCTAGCCAAACCGCCAAAACCCAGTCATCTACAATACCTGGAACAGCGGATGTTTGAGGAAGAGCTCTCCCAGTATGCAGCCCATCGACCACACGTCGACCGCGGGCCCGTAGCGCTCCTCGCCCAGCAGCAGCTCGGGCGGCCGGTACCACAGCGTGATCACCTATAATCATTTTATTGATCACACTTCACACTAATCATATCCTATCCTACTAATATCATAAATGCGAAAGTTTGTGAGGATCGATGAATGTGTTTGTTGCTCTTTTTACGTTACGCGGGTGAAACCGCGGGGCGCAGCCAGTATTATAAATGTAAAAGTTTGTTTGTTTGGATAAACATCCAAGTCAATCACGCTGAAAGTACATAACGGACTTTGATTAAAATTGGTACACAGTCAGGCTATGAGCTGACTTGGGTGATAGGATACTTTTTGTCCCGATTAAATGCTCCCTTGGGATAAAACAGAAATCTTGTTAATCAATATTTATCCATAAATATTATCAGAACAATAATATATGCTGTGGGTTCATCCATGTCAACTTAACATAATTAATATTTAATGTGATAATATTTATAAATATCTTATACCTTTAAACGAGCAATTCTTGTATATATATATATATATATATATATATATAATTGGGATCTCGGAATCGGCTCCAACGATTTTCATGAAATTTAGTATATAGGGGTTTTCGAGGGCGATAAATCGATCTAGCTAGGAATTTTTTTTAGAAAATGTCATATTCGTGTTTTATTCGTGTTTTTTTTTTCCCTGACATCTATTGGTGAATAGTAATACTATTTTGCTTCGTAGACAGCTGGACAACTGAAATAATGTCATATTCGTGTTTTTTTTTCGTGACATCTATTGGTGAATAATATTACTATTCGCTTCGTAGATAGCTGGACAACTGAAATAACACAGACACTTTTTATACCGATATTCCTACGGGATACGGACTTACGCGGTTTCAACCGCGGGTCACAGCTAGTGATTAATAAAGCTCCCAAATAAGTTGAGTCGTAAGATTGCTAATGAGATTGGTGAGATTAACACTTCCAAACTCACGGATATGCCGAAGAATATAATTATATAAATACATATCATAAAAGCAGTTTTTAAATTAATCTCTCCCAAACAAACAAAAAAGACCTCATAGGAGGCCTGTGTCCCAGCAATGGGAACAAATATGGGCTGATGATGATGATGATGAAACAAACAAAATTATTCTTTATAAAACATTATTATGATATTATTATACCTTGTTGGTGTAGGGCCTCTGCCGGTCCTCAGCGGACCACAGCCGCGCCAGACCGAAGTCACCTAGTTTCACTTCACCCCTGTAAGCGTTTACTCAAACTCAACCCTTTTCATATGAACGGACAATTTGTTATATCCAATTGACCCTATGATAAGTTGACAATAGTTTTGTATGAATTTAGCTACATCAAATCTGGCGCCTGAGATAGTACTTTAACAGTTCAGGTGCCTTTAGATTCATATCCATACATTGATTTGTTATGTGAATATTTTTTTTTTTATTTAGTTATTACAAAACACAATACTTTAAAAAGACTTAGAAGAAAAAGACCAAATAAAAACTTATGATATAAAACGTAGTAAAGGACTATTGTTATAATAATCAATAGAATCAGTCACTCAGGGTCCTTTTTTAGGGCAAACATGAAATTTTAATGTGTATAAAAAAAAAAAAGAGTTAAATAATCCTATAAACATCCCATATGTCATCCACTCACTTATTATTCATCAATATATTACTACACTTGATGTCCCGATGCAGAAAGTTCTTGCGGTGACAGTACGCCAGTCCGTCGAGAAGTTGCCTCATTATGGAGGCGTTGTGTGACTCAGTGAAGTCAACCATCTTGGATTCCAGCAGCCCCATGAGATCGTGGTCCATGTATTCGAAGACTAGGTAGAATGAGCCCTTATCCTATAATTTAGATATCTTTCATGTACAGTCATATAGACAACAAAATTATATAATAGATGAACACATAACTAATGACGTAATTTCAATAAAAATAATCCCCTTCAGTTAAAAAGGCAGCATAAGTGCTTAACTCACGTCAGTTATACTTAGAAATTTGTTAAATAATGCAACAATTAGCAGTTATAAGTAATTTTCACTATAGAATAAATCAGCTATGCAAATTAGCCCTTTAAATAAAAGCAAAAATAAACATTCACCTTCCTAAAGTCCATAGCGTCCTGTTTATCTGTCACAATTTCTCTCAAATTGACAATGTTCTTGTGATTCAGCTGACGCAAGATCTTGATCTCTCTCACCGCGGTGATCGGGAAGCCCTCTTTCTCATTCTCCAGCCGGACCTTCTTCAGCGCCACCAGCTGGCCCGTGTTCTTGTCTCGGGCTTTGTACACTTGGCCGTAGGTGCCCTCGCCTATTTGTGTTATCACCTGGCATATTGATATGTCATGAGGGGCAGCAAACAATGTGGTTTTACATCTTTGGACTCACTTTGGGGAATTGTTATAATACTTTATATTTTATCAAACTCAAACTCAAAATTTTCAGTTTGTTTAGTTGTCATCACATTCTATAAACTCAGACACTCAGGCGATCAGAAAACTAGTTTTTTATGTGTTTAGTGTATAGCTTATTGAACATTTTTTTCAAAGAGATGAATAGTTGCTTACCTGGAAGCCGTCAACGCACTTCTCGCCCCAGTCCTTCGCGTGGTGCGTGGCGGTCACCACGGGCACCACTTTCGAACCGCGACGTTTCAATATACGAGGCCGCTTTAATTTTGCACCGCTCTGATAAATACATTTTTTTAGTATTAGTTTGATAGATGACATGCAGTCTCATAGGCGTGTAATGAAAATAGAGCCACAATGTGGCTAAAACACTTACTAACTATACCTACGAAGTCGTTATGCTTTAACCATGTAGTTTCACAAATTCTATCTTAAGCGAATTACTTAAAGTTGCTTTTATTATGTTGGTAGCCAGGAGACTAGACTTTTTATCGCGAGGAAACATGTAATTACCACGGGAAGATCCATTACGATGCGCTTTTAAATCACTTCGAAATATATAAATTGTGTCGACAGATGGAAAAAAAGAATTCGATATCAAGACTGGGACATGTTTCATAACAAATTTAAATTTTCTCTGATCACGCGAGCGAAGCCGCTGCTAAAAGTCGGAAAGCTAGTTAATACATAGAAGGCTAGTTAATATTAATAAAAATATATATAAATAAACATACATTACTGTCCTTCTTCCTAGTGAACACGTGCGAATACCGATCCGAGTGCGAGACGGGCGGTGGCGTCGAGCCCCCCGCTTCGTCTCCGCTCAGTTCCTCCGAACCGGGTATCACTGGACAAATGTAATAATATTATTTACCATTATGAATCATTCAAATTAAAATTAGTTTCTTTTTGTAATTTGAATGGGATAATTTGTGGAATCATAATGCAATGTCAGATATTCTACATCTACACATGGTAATAAGAAGGGATAGATATTATTAAAATAAAATAAAATATATAATTAACATTGCGTTCTATAGCTAATTCGAAGAGTTTGTTTGAATATGATTATCTCAGGAACTTATGAAACAATTTCAAAATTTATTCTATCATAGGATATTTACATGATACCCGAATGCTATAAATGTATGTATATAGTCTATATATGTAATACAGGCGATGCCAGGGCGGAACGTTAGTAAAATGTATTTGTGTATGTAACATATGTTTTATTTATTAGTCCAAGAATACTCAAAATTGTACATACCAGGTGGCATGGGTAGATTCATGATGCCAGTTTTCTTGGGTTTCTCAGCTTTCTCGGGTTTCTTTACAGGACTGGGCGAAGGAGTGCTCAGCGGACTCTCATTTGCTAGGGTCTTTATGTCTTCAACCTGCAATCAAAACAACCTTAAGAGTTAATAAGTGTATATTAGCCAAATTACAAAAGGTATTAAAAAATATGTTGCGGAATTTAATAGTGAATTTGGAATAAATGTTCTCTAGCAATTATTACACCAAATTTAATCATATCATATCATACTAATATTGTAAATGCGAAAGTTTGTAAGGATGTGTTTGTTTTTGTTGCTCTTTCACGCAAAAACTACTGAACCGATTGCAATGAAATTTGGTATATAGACAGCTGGTCAGCTTGGCAACTGGAATAACATACAGGCAACTTTTTATCCCGATGTTCCTACTGGATACACGGATTTACGCGGACGAAACCACGGGGCGCAGCTAGTGTTATTATAAATGTGAAATTTACTCTGTCTGTCTGTCTGTCTCTTTTTCACGCTTAAACCACAGAAATAATTTGGAAGAAAATTCGTACAAAGATAGGTCGAAACCCGAGAAAGGACATAGAACAGCTTTCATCCCAAATACAATTTATTCATCCAACAACATATCAAAATAAACAACATATACCTAACTAGCTGTTGCCCGCAACTTCGCCCGTGCGGTCCTTATAAATTTTCTTGGTACTTTCATCCCCTATGTCATATCTATCTGCATGTCAAATTTTAGCCTGTTCCATCCAGTGGTTTGGGCTGTGCGTTGATAGATCACTATGTCAGTCACCTTTGAGTTATATATATTTAGATATATCAGGCTTAGCAGCTACATATAAGAATAATAGTAATGTAAACAACATATACCTGAGTATTCGGCGGCATGGGCAGCTTAGTGAGGCTCTTGGGCTTGGGCGGCGCCGGCTGCTGGCTGCTGAGCAGGACACTCTCCACCACGCTGCCTCCCTTCACCGCCGAGCTGCTGATCGGTGGTGTGGATGTTGGCTGGAACATGTCCAATAAGTTAATGTTATGTTAGAGTACTAAATGTGGAAATACAATTTTTTAATATAACTGGCTTTTGAGATACATAATTCTGTTCAAATTAATTTGCAATGTTGAGGTCTTGTGTTGTAAATGTTCAATATCTCACACAGAAATTGTGGTTTTTGAAGAACATTATTTGGTTCTATGTAAATTATATGAAATGCTCAGACAGCTAACACTTACGTACTTGTTTGCTCAGCCACAAGATCTCTTAGGAACCTGCATTATGCTGCCAAAAATTATAAACTACCTCCGAGCCATTAGTCTCGGCGTCCCCATTGGCCGTGACGTCGGGCTCGTCGGGGGGCTGCGGCGGCTGCGGCGGCTGCGGCGGCTGCGGCGGCTGTGGGGGCTGCGGAGGCTGCGGCGGCTCGGGCGGCGGCTCCTGCGGGGGCGGTGCTGACGCTGGCGCCGGCGGCTGCGAGTCCTCCGCTTGGGGCATAGGAATGTCCACCACGTCCTGACCCTTAGGGTGCGTGTCGCCATTCTCTTTGGACGCCTGTCGGAGGGAATGGGTGAGCTTTGTGACCTCTTAGAATATAATTGTAACAGTACCTGGATGACCGAGCTTCGCTCGGTTTAACTTCGTGAAGTTAGATTGTTTATAAGCGTTTTTTTTCCAAGATAGTTTAGGCCTTTTTAAGTGAACACGTGCATCAAGAAGATACAAAACAATATAAACAATCTAACCTCAAAGCAAACACACATTGACTTCGTTACTTAACAACGCCATTTGCTGGAACTTTAATTATTCACCAAAAAATAGTATTATTATTCGCCAATAGATGTCAGGAAGAAAAAATAGTATTAGTATTATTATTCGTCAATAGATGTCAGGAAGATTCGCTAAGTTTAAGTCGATAAAACACGAATATGACCGATTCCGAGATTCCAATTATGTATATATATATATATATATATATATATATATATATATATAAATATATATACAAGAATTGCTCGTTTAAAGGTACAAGATTTAAAATTCTCTCTATTCTGTTATTAACGTACATAGGATGTACTAAAAATACGGACATTTTTGAACTATCGTAAACCATTCTAATAGAGCCATAATAAAAAACAACGATTTTAAAACATTGTGTCAACACATAAATTAGTAAAAGTAAATTATAAAATTATAGCATTACCTGCGTAGAGCTATCTGCCGTTGCATTGGACAATTCATCTATTGTGAGTATATCGGGGTTATTGATAGATGCCGTGCTCGACATCGCGCCCTGAGACTCTTCTTCCTTTTGGTTCAGAATCTCTTGCAGTTTCTGGAAAATTAACATATTATTTAATAAACATAACGTTTTTTTTTTTTTTTATGTGTCATGTGGTGGTTCGCCTGATGGTAAGCGATCACCACCGCCCATAAACATTCGCAAAGGTAGTACCTCTGTGAATGTGCTGCCCGCTTTTATGGGGTAAGGGAAAAGGAAAGGATTAACGACTGGAAAGAAGGAATGGATTAGGACGGGTGAGGAAAAGGAAAACGGGCCTCGGGCTCCCCCACTCACCGTACGAAACACAGTGTCATGCCACTATTTCACGCCGGTTTTCTGTGGGGGTGTGGTACTTCCCCGGTGCGAGCTGGCCCAATTCGACTCCCACAAAAGAATAGAAGTTTTTCCTCTTTAATAGTATTATACAGATATCATGTTCGATACTTTGTCACGATAATCTCAAAAACTACGATTTTAGCAATCAACAGTAAGCTGGATCTTTACCGACTAATACATGTTTTTACATCTCTTGATAAACTGGGTAAAGGGGCTTGTCACTTAAAAAGGCATGTTAACCGTAAAAATTCTATTATCATTCATTAATTTTTATTATTCGTACTGGCGAAAAGAGTGCGATTAAATATAGGAACAAAATAGTTCGATTTTGTAATTAAAAAAATAAGGAAACACATAACTTTTATACTTCCAAGTATGGCAAGATGACCAAAACAAACTCGTAAATACGAAATTATTACAATATATTAATAATAGGTAACATGCCTTCAGTCTTGAGAATGAAATAGTAAATATAAATCAATCTATCCATTCGCCAGTATATATAATCACTATATAGTAGAAAACAAAGTCGCTTTCTCTATCCCTATGTATGCTTGGACGTTTAAAACTGCACATCGGATTTTGATGGGGGGGGGGGGTGTTTAGTAGATAACAGTGACTCAATAGGAAGGTTTATATGTATAATAACATCCGAATTTAACGCGTGCAAAGCCGCGGGCAGCTAGTAAAACAATAAAATCATATTTATTCATTCCTCACACATAGGATACAAATACTGAAAAAATACAGATATACATCAATGTTACCTTAGCCCTTTTATGCTTGTCCTTGACCAGCTCAGCAAAGAGACTTGTATCACTGATCTTCTCCTTGAAGTCTATCCTGCGCTGTAGAACATTAGTTGGTGGGCTCGGCGAGTCGTGTCGGCTTCTGAAATTACCGTATCACGTAATTTTAACGAAAAATTACTTTGGTATGTAAAATGTCTTTTCAAGGTCATTAAATGTCATCAAGGCTTTCTGTAAATATTAATATTTTACTATAACGGTTAAAAAAATGTCTTCCTATTAATATACTAGCTGTCCCGCGCGAACTACGCAACGCCATAGAACATATTTTGTGACACATTTTATCTTGTTTTTATAAACCTTTGACTACTATGAATGCATCAAAACCGACCTAGCCATTCTTGAGTTTTAGCGAGACTAACGCATCTTATTTATCCTACTAATTATAAACAAAATTTTGTGAGTATGGATCGATGGATGTTTGTTACTCATTCACGCAAAAACTACGGAATGCATGCAAGACATGAGCTATATTTGTCTAAGTTTGTGCAATAAAGCATTATAAATAAATAAATAATTAAACAAACAAATATATTAATACTTGCTATTCGTCCGCAGATAAAACTGCGCGGCGCAGTTAGTATAATGTATGATAGTAATTACAAGTAAGATGGAATATATTGATAATTTATAGTACCTATGGCGATCACGACTCGGTTCCTTATGCCTGGGCCGGTGGCGCGGCGGCGACGACGAGCGTCGTCTGCTGCGCGACGCCGAGCGGCGACGCTTGAGCGAACTGCGGCTGTGCGACCTACGATAGTGATGGATATTTTATAACGAAGAAAAAATTAAATTCATAAATAAAATTCGACTTCATTCTTGGTGTTTATTGCATGGATGTAAGTGTAAAGTGATAAAAAACGATGTAGTTCATCTGTAGCTTATATGTAATAACACACCTGGAAGTGTGAATGTAGTTGTAATAATGTCTAGGTCATATCCGAATTTACATCTAGAAGTAAGTGTAGTAGGCTGTAGAGGGTATGGCGTTGGTGCAAGTGGACCACCGCATATAGGTGTAAGTGTAGGTCAGGATATATGTGTAGGTGTAGGTCCGGATATAGGTGTAGGTGTAAGTCTGGATATAGATGTAGACGTTAACATATATACCTATGGTGCAGGCGGTGGTCGCGGTGGCGCTCCCGCTCGCGGCTGCGGCGGCGGTGCGGGCTGCGCTTGCGGTGCCGCCGCGGGCTATACTCGCGAGCGCGGGACTCGTGCACCGGCGAGTCTGCGCACAGATGGAAATCTATACTAATATAGTGTAGAGGACGCTAATCTCGAGAACTCCTGGATAGTTTTTATCCCGGAAATTGCACGGGAACAGGAACTATGCTTGGAAAATCAGTAACTTTATTGTGGGAGTCGAGCACGCTTCGGCACGAATTGGGCCAGCTCGCACCGGGGAAGTACCACACCCCCACAGAAAACCGGCGTGAAATAGTGGCATGCCACTGTGTTTCGTACGGTGAGTGGGGGAGCCGGAGGCCCGTTTCCTTTTCCTCACCCATCCTAGTCCATTCCTTCTTTCCAGCCGTTAATACTTTCCTTTTCCCTTACCCCATAAAAGCAGGCAGCGCATTCACAGAGGTACTACCTTTGCGAATGTTTATGGGCGGTGGTGATCGCTTACCATCAGGCGAACCACCAGCTCAGCTGCCCGCTATGACAAAAAAAAAAAAAAAAAACTGTCTGTCTTTTCCTTTGACTTTACAGGCAAATTCGTGGGTGAAAGTTTGTGACTGCTATGACTACAATAATATGTTTCTTTTTTCCTTATCTGCTTTTCAACTATTTTATTGTATGTTTTGAGTCTAGAGACAGCTTGGCTAGTTAATTTAATAGCTAATTCTTATAGGTTTAGAAAGTGCTCTAGACAAGTTCATTATTTTTACCTGAAATAACCATAACATCGTTGGCCAGCCTGTGCTGTTCATGCCAATAGTCCCTCCTAGTTCTCTCATACTCCTCATTGTCAGAGTCAATAGTCACTGTATCATGGTATGGAGGAATGGATGGTGTATGCGGTGTGGAAGACTTCTGGCGCCTTCTGCTGCTCGTGCTGCTGCGAAAAAGCCAACAATGTCTTAGAAATACGCTCATTCATATTAGCCAGTATTACGTCTAATCTAAATAAATAAAAGTGAAACACTGAAATGTTTGCATGTGCATATCTTTAAATCATTAGTTATTGTCAAGAAAAAGTTTGTATAAAATCTATTCAAAATGTGATCTGAAATCATATAAAATCTAAATCTGTTTAGATGGAACCGTAGCAAACTGCTATTATTTAGAAATTGTGTTTATTACTGTCATCATACAATCAAATCAGTGATCCATAGACTACTTATCTAGTAAAAGATAGTTATGATGTTGTAGGTGGCTTATCCCTACATGTTAAGAATGAGGTCTGTATTTGTCAGACATAAATAAAATTGTGTATGTATTACAGCAATGAAATATACTAAAATGGAAGTGATAAATTAATTTACTGATACAAGTCATAGCTCTAAATAAAGAAACCCACGACTGAAACCTAGTAAAAAGTTTCTAAAGTAATGGTCGGTTTAATTAATTATGTACCTTTTCATCAAAAATAAAGCAAATAACATAATAAATTCCATCTTCAACAGACAACATAAGAACATTTTGCAAAAAGGCATTATAAAAAACACAGTTATTACACAATGTAGATTTGACTCAGAATAACCTATCTATTGTCCTTTCATGTTATTAACACGCTTTTATTAGCTTCACTTGTATGTTTGTATGTATGTAACTCACACCCGTTTTTCTCCCACTTCCCGC
>NW_024045134.1:1502777-1521740 GCF_012273895.1 Zerene cesonia | reverse complement strand
AGTTTTTTTAAACTATATTTTATTTTGTAATTTTTAGTTTGACGTGCTTTAAAAGCGTGTTTTTTAGTTTTTTAAATTATGTAAATCATGTTTAAATACATTTGTTGATATAATAGAGCCAAATCAACATATACTTATGAATATAATAACATTTTGATGGAATATGAAATTCATTATCTTAAAGTATACCTACTACTTATATTTAAAATTATTTAAACAATGAACAATATAATATAAAATATAATTGAATAGAAAGCTTACCATAGGTCAATACTGATTGCATGGAAAAAAAATTAATTTGTTAATGATGTGGCACTAAAAACATAATTTCTTATTCAAGAATACATTTTCTTGAATTTTGTGGCAGCCTTGTATTTTTCTTATTTTTCTTCCTGACACACCTTACAGCATTAACTGTTTTAATACTGATCAGTCTCTTTTTAACTATTGCTACACATAATTTCTTGCAATTTTTAGAAGTTTTGATTGAAATTATTGAATACTTCAATAGTTCATGTGTCTCCAAATATTGACACAGAAAAACTAGTTTAGGAAATGCATTATTTAGTTTTAATGAATTTGGTTAGTTTGGAAGCAAAGTCCCAGAGATTGGTCGTTTACATGCTGATAAGATTATCAGAATATTTAAAATAATGCACACAGCTCATAGTTGCATTTGAATTGTAGGTAAATACTATATGGGTATTAAAAATAAGATATATTTGTGATTTACCTGATCAATGGAGATCTTTCTCGTAGTGGTGAATATGGCAATAAAGCATCATGATGATCAATCCTATGCCTAGGTGACAGATCATGTCGATCTCGCAATATTGGTGGAGTTGTTGGAGAGACGGGAGAACATGAACCATTATGAAGTGGTGAGGACGGTTTCTCCCATTCACTAATAGGCACTTGTGTGTACCGCTGCGGCGTCGGCGCTCTAGCAGTCTCGATCAGCAAGTGATCGTCTGGCGACACGCTCTCTAAGCTTGCGGACCTTGACCGATGTTTCGACTTCTTTTTTTTCTTCTTCTTATCCTTCTTTCGTTTGACCTTCTTTTTGTAACGATCGAACTCCAGCTCATCGTCGTAGTCCAAGTCGCGCTTCTTCCTCGCTGCTGAACAAGAATCACGGATAAGAGCGTATTCCTCCGCGGCCCGACGGCTCGTAGTCGTAACCGATATCTTGTTGTCTAGAAATGTGCGAACCGAATGGGATTTCCTGGTTCTATCTAGGTCGTCGGCAATGTGCCTCCCGATCGAGCTAGCCTCGCTCTCGATCTCGCCGGCCTCCGGGGCCGACAGATCCTCCGAGCTCACGTCAGAATACTCCACCAGGGGCTTAAGAGAGTTACTAGTAGCATAAGATTGATCATGTGTACCACTGGAATGACTCCTGTGTTTCTTGTGTGAATGTTTCTTATGTTTCTCCTTGTGGTGCTTGCTATGCCGCTTGTCGTAGCTCCGCTCCATGCTGGACGACGGCAGCTCCACGGTGTCTGCCAGTTTGTTCTACATCAACTGAAAACGTAGATTATTTTTCACTAAGTTTACTAAGACACTTTTTTTTATAAACATAAAATTTTATATTTACTATTTAATCTAATCAATAATTATAAATCCGAATTAAAATTTGATACCATGTTTAGCAGAGTCAAAATAAAGAACAGTTACGTGTGCTAAAAATAGGCCTCATAAAATGATAGGTAAATCTATTGAATTAAATTGCGTCTAATAATTACTACAACAAAATAATACATGCAACTACACAATATACAAATAAAAATGACTTACCTCAAAAATAAACGGACGTGGGTCCATGGAAAGCACGATTTAGATTTTGTAAAATACTAGGACTAAATTTGTATTAGCAGGACTTTTAGTTATTTATATTATAGCTATTTTATCCAGCCAATATTATTTTATTCTAATTATTTAAAGCTTAATAAGCTTTATTTTGCTAATCATGATCATAAAAAGCGCATAATTCATGTAATAACATCGGATTATTTTGTTACGGATTCAAGAATGTCGATTTCTGGTCAGCCATTTGCTTTTGCATTTCATCATAGTTTTGTGGTGGTGTTGTCATATGACGACAAACAACTTCAAACTTCTCGAATACCTAAAAGTCGATTAAACGATTAAATTTGTCTAATCAGTAATATCAGAATTTAATATTGTACTTCTAAATTATTGTAAACAATTTCTGTGTTAGTCTTATAGATCATCTCTACGATATCAAACTAAGTTAGCCCCCTCCATAAAATGCATTAATTCACATTAGTATTTATAACATTTTTCATTTATCATTAATTCTGTGATTTAAATTCATACAATCATTATTTTTTAACGTAACATCTCATAATGAACCACAATATGTGTTTATGCATATCTCACTAACTATTTATTCAATCAAAAAATAGATGCGGAGGTCCTTAGGACCTCTATAAAAGAAATTATTATCTCGAGCAATATGATAGTGTGTTTAAATAGGAGTACTTCAATGTTTTTTATTTCTAACAGGAATTGCTTTTTATGAAAGCAAAGGAATTTCGTAATGTTTTATTATGTTTTGTCTAAATAACTAAACTACGGACACAACTCAAAAGACCCGAATCATGAGAATAAAGAATTACTTAAATGCTAAAGTCAATATTTTTTATCTGTGACTGCGTGCGATTGCTTTGCGTCTTTACTATAGAAGCATTATTTTTTGCAATAATCTAAGTTAAATCTACATTTTTCGATTAATATATTTGTTTGAAGTTACTTTACAAACTACAGTCATTATACATTAAAATCGCGAATAAATTGTATTGGTATATAGTATATATACTTTATAAATACATTTTGTTCACGGCTTGAGTTCATTGCGAATTTGTGAAGTCTCCCAATATGGGAAAGAGATTTGAAATATTTTAGTGATATTAATTAAATATAAATCATACAAATGAAAGACGAGCGCACCTAGTGTACTTCTTGACAGTTTTTGTGGTGCCTAATTATGGTTATGATTGCGAGTCGAAGTATTGAGAAATATTCGGCGTGCTGACACCGTAACAAATTCGAAAATATGTAAATAAACATGAACGATATAGATATTAAAATAGTGGATTCACCGAAAGACCGGTTAGTGGGAGCTGAGGAGTCGCCCTTACCGGAGAACTCGGGTGAAAATGAAGTTGATCCATTGTGCATCGACGAAGAAATGAGCTCCGCAAAAGAGACAGAAGAAACCGCTGATAATAAAGCGGTAACGAATGATGATGCGGGTAACTGTGATGATAATGCCAAAGAAGAGAATTTAAGCGAAAGTCCAAGCAAAGGCGGTGACTTGGAAGAGCAACTGGATGATGTAAAAGGTAATATCTTCGAGATATAATTCGGAACTTTACTCGGTATACCTATAGGTTTAAGATTAATAAATAATACAATAAAACCAATAATATTTATTTACTTCTTTAGTAACTTAATTTTTTGTTTTTAACATTTTTGTGTCTAAATAATTGAATACATTTCAAAATACATTTAATATTTTGATCATCGCTTGATTAATGCATGGCTGAGTGCTTTATATGTATGTAAATGCGAAAGAATATTATATTATGATCCCTCTCTTTACTGTATGTACATAAACAATTGGAAAATTGATAAATTTGCGAAAAACTAATAACATTTTGTAAACTACAGAATTCACATATATTTGTATTTATGACACTATTTAAGTGAAGAGCACTTTTTGCATTAGTAATTATTATTTTTAATATGTATTCATAAATTTACATTAATCAAATCTACATAATTACTTTCATTTTCCTTTCATTGTTTTATATTTTAAGGAAAACTCTTTGTTAAATCATTTCTATATAATATATAACACCAAAATAAAAATAATGAAATAGAATAATTAATTTAATATTATTTAATTTGGATGCTAAGATTTTGTCAACTTAGCACTCATTGTTCAATTAATTAAATAATTTAGTAAAATTTTCAAATTAAAAAAATACAATAATGGATATGAAGTAGGATATTGTCCAATGAGTGGTCTTTACAAGTAGTAACTGCATTAGGTATATGTTAGTAATATCAGAATATTATGTGATGTTTAATTAAATTTGTTCATAATGTTAATATCAATTTATTTAAAACTTTGTTTAGTTTAGCAATAAGATTGATTTTTTATGTGTGTCTAAGGATGTATACATTATGATGGTATAAAAAAATAAATAAATAATAGTTGTTAACACTCACTATCAAAAATTAGTATTTGATAATAAATTTAAACAAATTCTTTGAACAACTATTTTGTTAATTCTTTAACTTTTTTATGAGTTAAAAATGTTTCTCTTAAAATTATATGCATCAACATTACATTATCACTGTTCATGGTATGTGTTTCAAGTTTCATATTGTTTATATCTTAAATATGGTATCAGTAAATTTGTTAGCTAAATAAGTTATCACATAATCTTCTTTTAGAAATTGAAGACTTTTTAACGGATTTTAAAAGCAATTTATTCATTATGTTATCAACCCGACGTTTCAAACACTTAACAGGGAGCTTGGTCCCATGACCGCATTTAAAGTCCATTGAAAAGTCTTTAAATTCTAAATGTATAATACTTGCGTAAAATCAAACACTTGGAAATAACATACATAATCTTCTTTCTTTAAAATATATCTCGTTTTTAGTTACATCACTTATGGAGTGGCTGAATAGATTAAATCATATTTCTTCTTAAGAAAAGATAGAGAAACTGTTTTAATATTGGTATTTAAAAACCAGAAATATTAAAAAACAATAACCAATGAGGATTGGTCATGGCTAGGCTTTGCTAAATTTAGTATATTATATATGTAGTCATTGATTACACACAATACTAAGTTAATTTTATTGTTTTAGAAACTGCTAAAGAAGACACTGAAGTTATTCAACAAGAGAATGCAAAACCCCCAGAGGTTGTTGAAATCAAAAATGATACAACGGAAGCTGAGGTAGCAACAATTAGTGAAGAAAAAGACCAGCCATTGGTAGAAACGAAGAGTAAAGAGGAGAAGAAACAAGAGAGAGAGGCGGATGTTGAAATGTTGGAAGCGCCAACAGAGAAGGTAGATAAGGAACCAAAAAGTACTCAGCCTGTTAATGGTGATATTAAGGTAAGATCCATAGATGTTGGTTGAAATCATTTTCATGAGTTATGACAGCATAACTGTAAAAATAACAATTTATGTTTCTCAGTATTCTTTTAATATTATGTACCATAATGCCTTGCTCATTAACCATTTTTGAAATTGATAAAATAGAATAAATTATTCATGAAGTAAAGACAAACCCATTTACTTTTTATGTTATTTATTTTATTCAACTCTGCCTTGAATATTATAAATGACACTGTCAGTAACTAGATTAAATTTTATTTTCATTGAGCCATTGAATCTACTATTTTTAATGACATTAATATACAAATTCTGAACCATTATAGGAGGAACCTGTAAAGCGGCGTTCTAGCGAAGACGTGGACACGGAGTCGCCTCTAAAGAAACTGTGCCAAGAAGTCGAGAAAACTTTTCCACAACACGATATTATGATAAACGATTACATACAAACCGCAACAAAGAACAACGTGGACGAAATACAGAGGCATACGGAGCAACTGCTCTCGGAGATACAAACGTTACGCGAATTAGCACAAAAGAAGGAACACGAATGGAACAATATATTGCATCTCAAGAAGGTCAAAGAGGAAATTCTACTGCGGCTCCTGAGGCGAAAACAAGTGCTAGCATTCGAGAAGTCTGCGGACATCAATGGCGCGGAGAGGACAGATCCATTCGACTATCTAAACCAAGCCAAGAATCTTGCTATAGATAAAAGTGATGAGATATCTGGTTTAGCGTTAAAGCAACCGGGTTCAATCAATCCAATGATGCAACCCGTGATGCCAGTTACAACGCATTTCAATTTGATGTCGGGGTTGCCACCGCCGTATGACAAAAGTGCGCATATGCAGCAGATGTCTAAACCGATGTTCCCGCAAGGGCTCATGATGCCCGGTCCATTACCAGGTTTCCCTCGAGATATGAATGGTCAGTTACCATCGAGTTACGGCATGCCGATGGGTCGTCAAGGCCCAACTAAGGATGTGAAGTCGATAATAGCAGATTATAGGCAGAGGAATCCTGATATAGCACCAAGAAGAGGCAGACGTATGAAGTCGATAGTGAACCCTAATATCATGAACCCAAGGCCGATAGCGCCGAAAATGGATAATGTCAATAATCTAGGAAACCTCAATATGCTGTTCAATAATTTGGATATGGTGAGTGTCTGAACTCATAATTAATATTTTTCTTTTTTCAATGAACATATCGCCTGATGTTTTTTTTTATTTGTTTCTCAATTACTTACCCAAAGGTTTTATCCAACATTTCACTTTTTTAATTTTGAAAACCTTAAAGCTTCTGAACTGGCTACTTTTATCAATCAACTTCAAAAAAAGAAGGTTATCAAGTCGACTCGTATATTTTATTTTTACCTCAACTTTTTACTGATCAAAAGGATTCTTGTGATTCTGTTCTTTTTAAAGCGGATGCTTGCCATGTGGTCGCATTTAAATTTGGCGTGGTTCTGGCAATTGAACGCAGGCTGTTCATATTTTTGTTAATAATAATTCTAGATTATATAGTTAGAATATTATTCCGAAATCTTAATTGCAATCAAAATCAAGAATAATAGATGTTATGAATATATACAAAAAAAAAAAACATTGGAATTAAAATTACAATATATTTTTCTAGCCCTTCTAGAATATTCAATGAACATCAATGGTACTACATACAATGAAATAATAGTTTACAGAATACCTATAATTATTTTAATAGTTATTGTTATTATATGATACACATTCGTAGTAATAGCTAATTGCGCACATTACATTATATTTTGTTGCTAATAAATACCTGAGTTATTGAGAAAAAAGTTCTAATGGACTTCATTGAAATGATGCAAAGTTTTATGGTGGTATTTTAAGAGGACTACATGAGCTAGAAGTGTGTTTTTAATGCTTAAAGTAGTATACAAGTCGGTAAAAGCAATAAAAACGGAAAAATGTATGATACGCCATACGATATATCCCGATCGGATAGTGTGAAAACATATACAGATATAATTCCATAGAAAATAATCTCAACAATACCTTTAAAGTGTAATCTATTCTTTTAACGATTAATAACCGTATGGAAAATTATTCATATATTAAATATCATATCTTGTCAAATTATTTAAACAAATTTGTAATTATATTGTGATCTTTTCAAGTACAATCAATAGGCATTAAATAAATATGTATGTGTGCGTGCGGCCCTGCGTACAGACAGCTCCGGCCGCAGACAGCCACGTTGATCGTATAAATGTGTGTGCGCGTTCTTGTAGACCCCCGAAGTTAGTAACTCTGATTTTAATGTTCTACTATTTCAAATTGTCTTAAAAAATTATTGAGTGGGCATTTTTGTTTACGTAACACACGTATTGGTCCTTCACTAGTGGACGTGCGTGTATAAGTGCGTGATGTTAAATAATACAAAAAGCTGTATTAATATTTATAAAAGTGTACATCTGATAAATGTTGAAACAATGTTTGATAGTTTTTGTGAAAAATAAATTTGTGAAAAGTGTAACTTTAAAGTTGTTCATTATACATTATACAAGGACCTACCACACGACGTACTTAACTCCACGACTGTACACTCAAGACAGTTTATCTTAGTTATCTTTCTCATGTTACAATAAAATTCTTCGAAAAATATCTTATTTCCATTCTACAATCACTAATATTGTGTTGTCTCTAAAAACTTAGGCTTATAAACGCCTCTAATGACCCCTACAATGCAAATATAGCACAAATTTTCCATACTCAATTCCAGAACCAAAAGGCGATGCTCGAACGCCTCCAGCAGATGCAAGTGGGCAGTTTACCCAACGGGCTGTCATTCAAAGACGTTCTCGTGCAATTCGCGAACATGCAACAGCCGGGCATGATGCCCAGCAGGATGGACATGCCCCGGCCGGAGCACATCAGGCCTGAGAGACGGAGACCGGAGAGAAACGAAGAACACATACAGAAGCAAGCGGAGAGGCTGGCATCGCCGAGTCCGAGGTTGCCGCCGCCACCGCCGTACCCAGAAATATCACTATTGCCCGTCACCACCAGTCAGGATACGGGTCAGAGCCAGCAGAATTCCTTGCTGCATGGGATATTGACTAAGGTATGTATGGTGCAGGGCAGATGAGAATGGAATAAAACTATTTTGATGGGTAAATCGGTGTTTTTTGATTTTCAGTGAATGAGGGTAGATACTAGTAATACGAGAATAGTTATGAATTTATTTAGGTTTTGTTCCGTAAGATAAAATATATGAATGATATTAAAAATTTATTAAAGTAGGTTATATATATATAAAGTAGGTTATATAGTATTTAGTAGGTAGGTTTGTATTGGATAATTTTGTTTCTTTACATTGAACTACACTGCTCGTTCAAATTTAAAAAAAAGTTTTTGAAGTGTTTCTGTGTCAAAATAATTTTCATAATTTTTTTAGTAATCGTGGAAGGACAACGATTTATGTGGATCAAAATAGTTTTACTTCACACGTGTTACTAATCACAGCTTGTCATTTTCATTTAGCTTGCAATATTATCGTATTAAAATGAAATTCATTTAATCTATTTAGCTTTTATAGATCCCATATTTAGCATGACCAAGAACGGGCGTACTCTGAATACGATTTAATTAAAACTGTTTTGTAATCTGGCAAAGTCGAGCAAACACGTCCATCCCGCAACGCATTCCAAGTTGTAATGATTGGATTAGCTTGAATGAGTGTTGCCAACCTTCCAGCAGGCGTCCCCTGCGTCTCAGAGTTACTCGCCGACGTTGGCAAAACTGCTTACGTCACCGGACGGAACACAGAGTGCACCACCGTTGCCAACTTTCGGTCAGGCCAAGGTACCATATGTAAGGAAATAAGACGCAATTGGTGTACGAATTGGCCTCGATCATTCAAAATTCAAAATTTCTAGTTTTAAGACAAAATTCTATCCAGCCTGTGTTAATCTTGATTATATGTGATGTGTCTCGCGCGGTTGCGATGATTTTTTTTTTTTTGGTAAATGGCAATACTCATTGATTAACCAAAGCATTCGAAGCCACATTTTCATATTTGTTGCAGTACAACACTAGTTTTAAATATCGATTCACTTCACGATATGTTTAATCATAGCATTATGCACTACAGTATTAAACAATGGGGGTCGATAATGAAATAAAAAAAAGTTTGTTAACGAAATGCTTGTGCATGCTTACGTATGCGGCATTGCGATTGATAAAGTTGAGTTTTCAGTGAGGATATTATTATAGAGGTTATAGTTTTTAAATTGTCATATTTATGAAACATGCTAAAATTTACAGAATTGTGGTGAAATAACGATAACACCAGTGCAGCCGACACCCCCGCCGCCGGAACCTCAGGCACAGGATAAGGCGGAAGTTGTTCAGTTGGTGAGTCATTTTTTTATGTCAGAGAGAGAGTTATTTTTTTATGTCATTTTTTGTCATAGCGGGTAATTTAGTTGGTAGGTCGCCTGATGGTAAGCGCCCACAACTGTCCATTCGGAGAGGTAGTGCGTCTGCGCTGCCTGTCATTGCCAACGCTGACATAAAACATGTCTAAAGGCGATTTCTCAATAATTGCAGGACGACGAGGAGAGCCCCGCGTCCGAGGGCGAGGCGGCCGGGTCCGGCGGGTCCGGCGGGTCCGGCGCGTCGGGCGGGTCCGGCGCGTCCGGCGGGTCCGGCGGGTCGGGCGGGTCGCCGGGCGGCGCCGGGCGGCTGGTCATCGACGAGGCGGCGGACGACACGCCGCTGTGCCAGGGCTGCCGCGCGCGCGACGCGCAGTTCGTGTGCGCCGGCTGCGCCAACCAGTGGTACTGCAGCCGCGAGTGCCAGGTGCGGC
Source organism: Zerene cesonia (assembly GCF_012273895.1). NCBI lineage: Eukaryota > Metazoa > Arthropoda > Insecta > Lepidoptera > Pieridae > Zerene > Zerene cesonia. The sequence goes on along the minus strand of NW_024045134.1, from coordinate 1,511,720 downwards.
CCGGGGTTGTGGCGGTGGGGAAAAAAAAGGAAAAAAAAATACATGAAAAAATTATTACTGAAGCACCATGTATAAGGCTACACCTAAAACATTAAAACTATACGCAAATATTAGGAAACAGTGTACTTACGCTAGGTTGTGTTACGTTTGCGTTGAAGAGATATTTATTAAAGCACAAAGTAGAAGCTTACAATACTTACATCGCTTAAAATATACACAGTTAGGAAAAAACGTTGTACTTTGTCTTAGATGCGTTACGGCTGGTTAGACATAGCACCTGCGCAAACGCCTGTTTCGTGGGTGCTTAAATGCATGGTCAATGCATTTGAAAGAAATTGTGCCATTATTGTAATTGAATACGTGAGAGAAAGGGTCATAAACTAAATCGCGCCGTAACGCGTTACGTAACGAACCGGTTATTTAGAATTTTTTTTATCTTTTGGGACGTGTCCGAATCAGGATATGTTTACAAATACATTGCCTACATGACATTAAAAAATGAAGTCAATTAATACTAGGCCATTGCGCTATTTAAATAGGGCTGAATATCAGTTGTACGTAATTGTCATGTCATAACGTCAATTCGCCAAAGAGACGATCACAACGTATAACTCAATAACTTTTCTTGTTAAAAGACTGAAATTTAAGCATCATATCCACATAACATGTATTTTTGCAACCGACGTCAAAAAATCGGTAGGATGGTACTTAATTCGACTTTTAATTTTTTTTATTACAACCAAATTATTTATAAGATTTCTTCAATTTACAATTTTGTTGAATTAAATAAAATCGTTTATATTGTAATAATTTTTTTTTTAATAATATTTTCAGGTGGCGGCGTGGGACGACCATTCAGAAATGTGCTCCGGTTGATCGGGCCTAAGTTATTTAAAGTAATTAAGTTAGAACAAATAGGATCGCGTACTCGGGCGGTAGAATTTGCCTTATAATATTTATATTGTATCGTATTGTCATTATATACGGACGGATAACATGGAACAAAGGATGTTACAATAATTGTATATATTTCTTATGAATTATGTCTGGCTATGGTATGAAAAAAACACATCTTTTAGTTGAGTTTTTTTTGTCTTTGTTGAGTGAATACCTAAAGACTCTGGTCAAATTTTTATTAATGATATGTGAATTTAGGTATAATGCTTATTGATTTATCTATAGTATGGCCAACTAATCGAGATAGAAAATGTAAACAAATTAATGTCAAAACGGAATGCTTCTAACTTCTGTACCTGTACCAAGAAACACATAACGACAAGATCTGTTGAGCCACAGTCATAGTTGTAGTCATTTTTTATGTTATTCTGGGCAATTGAACTGGTGAATCGCCTGATGATAAACGCTACTATCGCCCATGAACATTTGCAGAGGCGAAAGGTCGATTGCGGACCTTACGCCTCTGCAAATGATTTGGCCGGCCTTAAATTCGAAAGGGATTCAGAAAGGATTGGGAAGGATAAGGAAAAGTATATGGGTCTAGATACTAACGGAATATTCTCTCACTATCGCAGTTTGTTTTACACTTTTTATCGGGTCTCGTTGGCCGTGTTGTATGTATATGTAGCCCGTCTGAATACAATGAAAATACAAGGACTGTTAATTATGGGTGAATCTCTCTAGGATACAATGGTTCCTCGCGTAGTTGGGTGCGCGATTTCGCGTGGTAAACTTTAGTTATTTAATTATAGAGAAAATTGTTCTTAAAAAGGGGAAAGAAAGGGAAAATGTACAGATGTCACTACTACTTCACCTCCCTTTAGTTATCAAAGTGAGCCTCTCTAGTTCTTATTGAAGTTCGAAGTGAAGGGAATCGGGACCCTATTGCCAAGACTTCGCTGTCCGTTTGTCTGTACGACTGTCACCAGGCTGTGTTCTTGATTCGTGATAGTCGGACAGTTGACATTTTAAGAGGTTATATATAAACTTTCACTATTCGAACAACAAGTGATAGAAAAATCGGTTAGACAACGGTTGGCATGGTCATAAATTGGATGGGTGACGATATTTTTGTGCAGTCGCTCTTTTGCTTATTTTTTGCCTTTATTTTCGCGAGTCCGACTCGCACTTGACCAATATTTATTCTCTGATCATTTTGGCACAATGCTATCTAGTCTCATACTAAACAAAATTTGTATCATAGATAATAGACAACTCTCAAAAGAAAATAGACAATGCTTGTTGCTACGTAAACTAACAACCACATGATACAAATAGAAACAATGTTTTGTTCACTTGTCGGAACCGAACCAATTCACCGTAGTGCAGTGGACAGTGGACATGGACATGGACAGTAATAACCAATACGCTATTAGATCATATCATCATATTATAGGAAAGTGATACTAAAGTTTATTACGCAAAATTATCGACACCTCATACGCACAATAAAATAGTTTCTGTTAACGCCTAAGATAGTATATTTCTCGATTATAAAGAGACATTCAACTTTTTATCGATTTTGTTTAACTAAAAGACAATATGGGAAACGTAATAATATGCACATTACATTAATACATATGAAGAAAACATTAAATATTTATAAATAATGGTTTAACATAAATAAATAATATAATAAACCTACTTTCAGTATTTCATAACTGTTTACAAACACCTTTCCCAGTATTTTTCACTAATAATTAAATGTCTTCTAAAGTACGAATATGCGTAGACAAAATGAGTCTTCACTTCTTTTTTCAAATTTAAATGGCGGGAGATTTTGACGTATTGATTTTTTTTTACATCGTCGCACGCCATTTCGACTTCTACTTTTTTTTACGATGGAAAAATGGAATTAAACTTTGTATATACTATGTAACATCGATGCTTATTTTTGTCATAATAATTCGGAGTAAGGCTTACCTTAATTAAGTCATTCCTTGAATACGCTAAAGTAATAAATTATTTATTATTTTTACCAACGAATCGCCTAGAAAGTCTTGATTTTTCGAATTATAGTGATGCATTTGATGTATAAGCTTAAACTTAACTAAAGAAATGTAAAATAGCAATGCATTCTATTTATAATTCCTTGTTCATCCATACAAAATTGAATATGTTTAAATTCTATAAAATTTTTGGTGGTTTAGAAATATTATTAATAAATGGATGCAAAATAATCAGTAGTCAAATTTGTTTATAATTATATTAACGAATTGCAAATTTAATATCAAAATTACCCTCATGAGATAATGAAATTTTATAATTGCCTCGAGGTATTTTGTTGATGAAAATTTCTCAAAATGCTTAAAGAATGTGACACAGATAAAATGTTAAAAGACAGTTAACTCGTTTGAGAAAAAACGCCGCGAATTTTTATCTCATTAGACTTAAAAACTCAGCTGTTCATTAAATGTAGTTAGATGTAAGCGGATTGAAAAATATATAAATATCGTATGAATAATATACAAGGTCTTATTTATTTTGCGTGTATATAATGAAGAAAATAATTTTAAATTTATTTACGTGCGACTCGTTCGCTTCGGTGAAAAACTAAAGTACCATGGAAGCATATAATAGTTTTAAATTTGTACTATAATGCAATACATGAAATAAATAAGACAATGTTATTATGAAGATGGGATTTAATTTTCATACGAAACAACTTCACCAAATAGTTTGTGCCTTTTATCAACGTAAGCAATATATATTTTATTTTAAGACGGTACTCGGGACACTCGCCTGTAATTCCATTGTGATATGACTGCACGTTATTTACGTATTATAATTAAAACAGATATAAACATTTCGTTACAAAAGTTTGTGAACTTGTATGCGCTGTCAAAATTCGCGCCAAAACTATATAATTATAAGTATACTACTTTAATAATCTGCATACTATTATATTAATTATTAAATATAAAACCTTACTAGTTGGGTTTTCGATGACATGTTGTATTACAATGGTATACAAGGATCTGTATTATAATTTCACGGAAATCACTAATATAATAGAATAAGCATCAGTTCTAATGAAAAAACTATTTCTTTAATTCTCGCTCAACCGCAGCAATATTAAAACTGCTGTAATAAACCACTACATTTTTTTAAACTATTTTACACAATTTTGTGTTTCTGTTTACTCTTAGCTTTTGGCTGTATGGTTCAACGGATTAGTCTAAATTAAAAAAAATAGAGAGTATTTATAACAGATAAAAAATATATTAAAGTAATCTGTATTCTGTGGTTTATTAGCGCAGTAAGGATTTATTGATGTAGTTTAATTGTAAAATATATAGCTTGCTTAAATTTCTATATATTGTGTGGTTGAGCCCTGTAACTTTTAATCTATATTAATTATAATATTGTATAGACTTTCAACATTTTTGAAATAGTGTTTTTGTAACGATCAAAACTAACTAGAGTGTCACAATATGGCGTAGCTATTGTTTAGTTATTAATTAATTTATTTTATTATTGAATGCTGGACCTTCAGGAATGGAGCGACATAATATAACGTAAGGAAAAAGCAACTTCTGTCCCGTAACGCAATTCAAAATAGGTTGTATCTTAACTGCGTTTGAACCGAATAATAGACATATTAAAAGTTCGTTAGATTTTAGCATTTATTCCTCAGATCATAGAGTGTATATTTGCACTACAGTAATAGTACATATTGATCTCTATCTAATTAACTTTACGGTTGATAATTAAGTAAATTTTAGGAATCAAACAAAATTGGCGCCTTAGGAAGTTGTTAGCAAAAGAAAAAATAAATTAATATGAACCTAATCTATTATTAGTTCTTTGTTAATTCAACATTTACATTAGGTTACTGACGTAAATATAAATAAGATCAAATAAATAATCCTGATCAAATTGGCGCCTTTAAAACACGCTAAGAAAATTATAAATAACTTATTGAAATATGTGATCTTGTCTTATATTTTTTATGTGTTAACATAAAAGATTATTTGCCTGATGTAAATATTTTTTTAATGTCTTTATAGGTATCAATAAATAAAACCGCGCAAAAATATCTTGTTATATTTTTTTTTTCGCCATTGTGTCGCTCAAGTTAGTAGCAGTATGTTTCCGACCGTGCCAAACACTATGTAAGCTGATATTTGTGATTATTATTTATACGCAGCCGATATATATTAAAAATGGTTCTATTTTTATATAAATGCTATAGACGCTTTCTGTTTTGTGTAAGACAACCGCTTTTATGTATAAGGTTTGATTGTATTAAGGTGTCGATGCGAAATCGCATCTCTGTATTTCGGAGGTTGAAAAAAAGAATGAAATCAAGCGCCATCTTTGTTTTCGAGTTGGCGCGAATTGTGTTTTTTTATATACAAATAGGTGTAAATTTTTTTTTGTGTTTCTCCTCTGATTTACAGCTATTGTCTATGGATATTTCTATTGCATACTACAGATAAAGTAAAGAGGAAATTACACGAATTTAGTTGTAATCATATTGATTTTTTTGAACCAAATAAACATGTGTATATATAAAAAAGTATCAAACTGTATTGCCTTTAGCAACATTTTTGTTAATATAATCATATTTTTTTGTATGTACTACTGAAATCAAATATGCTTTGTATTTTCGACAATAATTGCGTCTTTACAAATTACTTTTGTAACTGTTTTGCTTATAATATTTATATAATTTAACTCGTAAGTGAAGGCCTGTAGCATGCAGTGGGTGTGTATCGGCAGACTTGTTTCGTCTTAAAACGCTAGTCAAGTGTTTTGTTACCTACAACTGTTTATGTATTTTGTAACTTATATAATGTTATATAAGAATATTAAATCAGTACTGTCTTTCGATTGGTGTCTTATTTTTACAAAATTATTTATCGGTATTTGTGCAAGTAAGTGGAAAATTGAATATTTAATCTGCTGTTTAGTAAAACTATAAAAAGTATTTAAAAAACTATAATAAGTAATTTGTGCAAGCCCAAGCGACTTTAAAATTGTTTATTTCCCTTCAAAATAAGTTTTTTGCAAAGGAATAATATAGGTTTATGATATTGTTTCTTGCTTGATATAAATACATATATAATTTTGGGACATATTATAAAAAGTGCAGTAGAAATTAAAAGATATCTCGACTCGCAATAATCGCTATAAATATTAATTAGAAATACATATAAAATTTTTGAACCGAAACTAAACTACAAATCGCTACGTTAGCTATAAGGCAGGGTGAAACAAAACAATAGAAGTGAATAAAAACATTTATTTGAGTACAAACAAGAATAAACATTGTAAATATACTTTACCGTCAATATATCTCCAAATCAATAATCTAGGACGAACAAGTTAAAGCATTAATCTCTTAAAATATAAACAACAAATTACAAATATACGTACACTTATACTAGATTCAGTTAAATTTAAAATGTAGCCATTTTTTTATTCTCTCGGTACATATATATATAGTTTATAGAGAGATAGTATTAGGTATATTAGAACGATTGAAAAATGTTGTTTTAGTATATAAATAGATGGTTTTTGTTATTAAATCCATTCAATATTAAAATATTGAATATGTTTATTATAAATAGATTACAAGACATGTGATTAATATACAAAGAATAAAAGTTCCGATAGATAAAACTAATCATAAAATAATAATAATCTGTTAACCTAGACACTTAATTTTATACTAATTTTGGGTAATTCTGTAGCTAATTATATTTTGTATGAAACCAAACTGTACCATAAAATTTCTTAGCTTTGTTTTAAAAATAACAATAAATGCGGTAATAAAAAAAATGTGCGTTAATAAAAATTATTATGTTGAAGTCTTTTTACGTTTTTTTTTAATAAAAAAAATGTCAAAATTTATTGATTTGCATTGATTCGTACGTTTTGACTAGGCTCCTTTAGAAATATAGACTAGACATAAACAGAAAAGTTCAGTATATAATATCATGTTATTTAGATTTACTTTTGGTATACTTATGTAATGTCTTATTTTCATAAACATATTTTTATATACATTAATTTTAAATGTGGTTATAGAAAACAAATTATAAAAATTTCTATATAAAGAATTAAGTTGTACCAATTAAATTTTTCGAGAAAATGGAGTCAAAGAGAAATCAAAAATGACATTATTATATAATTATAAAAGTTAAAAGGGACTTCTTTGTACCTATCGAAATAATCAGGTACGGAAACTTAATTCTAATTTTTCACAACATTTTTTAATATTACATACATAATTTCTAACCAGAAAGTACATACTATTCATAAAAAAAAGCTTATACAATAATTACAATAAAAAATGAGATATACAAATCCCATACAACAATGCCTGCTCCTAAGGATGACTCGGTGGGACTAAGTCTTCGGTAAAAATGTATAAAATTTAAAACATTTAAGAATTAGCACCTTCATTATGTACACAGTGTATATTTATTTATAATTATAAAAATGTTCTACGACTATAATATTGAGCATATACATTATAAAAACGGTGCTGAGACCAGTGGCGTAGCTAGGGGGACAAGGGCCTTGGTGCATAGGGAAAGAATCGGGCCCTCCTCCCGTCTTTCCGCCTTCCTCCCCTCTTTCAAAGCTAAGGTTAGAGGGCCCCCTGAGCTCCGGGGCCCTGGTGCACTGCACCACCTGGCCCTATGATAGCTACGCCACTGGCTGAGACGCTGTCCGGTTGCATTCATTAAGCCGAAACTTGTTCAAGTATAGTTCAGTTTAGATGTTTCTTTACCATTCTTTTTTATATTTTAATCATTACATTATACAACACTTATCATATTAATTAATTTTATATTTTTAAAATAATGTCCTAAAATTCCATTATGTTACCATGAAATTTACGTTACTTATTAAAATTATGTAAAAATCTTCCATACATGCATTTGGTACAGTCATACACTAAAATAAGTGTACTTTGGAGAAACGAACTCCATTTAAAATATATCAAAGTCGTATCTGAAAAAGTTTAGGCATGATATTATTTGAGAACATATAACAATTTCCAATAAGAAATATAATCCTAATATCCACCCTTAAGATACTTTCCCAGTTAATTAATTTTCTTTGAATTACGTCACAACTTCGGTCTTCCCAAAGTCTTATATTACAACCAGTCTGTTTACAATTTACATTTAATATTTTAATGTAGGTACATCTCGTCTATTTTAGCTACACTTCCAAAACGAATCCCACAATTTTGCACAGTTGCAAACCACATCTAGAAAAAGTACCACTAAATATTTACTATTCTACTCATTTCTAATTAACTCCACAGTCTTGTCTCTTTCACAGTCCACAATATAGACAAATATTATAATTAAACTGACCAATTTGAGAAGCACTATTTAATAATGAACACAATACCGTTCTCTCCATCTGTTCTCAATAAGCGAGTCACAATAACGCAGACAACTTTGGAAGCACGATTAAACAAAGAACCCATTCCACTGCCCCTGGATACGTGAGACGAAATAACCCGGACAATTTGCGTATCCCGTTCCACCCAATTTGAGTATGTTACAAGAACCCGATTGATTTCGATCAACGCACTATTTCACAATAATCACGACATTGCCGTTGCTTCATCTGATCATCAATAAGAAATAACTCGGACAATTAAAGTAGCACTACCATCCCCGATCACTATAACCCAGCCAACGCACTCTACTATTTGACAATGAACGCGACATCGCCGTTTCTTCATCTGTTCTTCAAAGACAGTTGTATAACCTGGCTAATTAGAGTAGCACTACCATCCCTCATCACTATAACCCAGCCAACGGGCTACACTATTTGACAATGAACACGACATCGCTGTCCCTCTCCATCTGCTCCTCGATGAGCGAGACGGAGACGCCGCTCTGGCAGCACAGCTCGTCGAGGCACACGAGCCCGTTGTAGGAGCGCGCGCACGCGCTCGGCGCGCTGCGGCTCGACGCCGAGTCGCTGTGGAGCGTCACTGGGTACTGGGGG
>NW_024045134.1:1499464-1502698 GCF_012273895.1 Zerene cesonia | reverse complement strand
ATAAATTGTTATTCATATATTATAATATTAAGTATACATTAAAGACTGCAGAAAACGAAACTTATTAATTTTACACAAAATATTTCCCTTCGTCACCTAAAAAAAGCATTCACCATCATTATACATCTTAAACATTTCTCCAAATACAATAATGGATGTTGGCTCTGATGTCATATCATTTTTCTTTAATAACATCAAACGTAATGAAGTAACCCATACCCATTTTCTTTAAAAAAAGAGGAGTTTATTATTTATATAGTATATAGATATTTTATTATATTAGGTTTTGTTACCTCAGAACATTCGTCTGGGTGAACCGGTTTGTCGATTCTATTTTTATTTTAAAGCTCCCGTTTAAATTTGGTCCAGTTAAGACAATTTGAAGGCGTTATAGTGTTCTCTTAAAAACAGTCATCTTCATCATCGATGACCTTTTTGATGACAAAATGCGGTAACAGCTCACCTTATAGACCCGCCGAATGAGTCCTTCGAGCACGCCAAACAGCACCAGCTTCCGCTCGTTGATGGCGAGCTCCTGCGGGCGCACGCGGCGGCACAGGTCGCGGATCGTGCTGCCGTACGTCATGCCCGCGTACATGCGGAACAGGTCGCTCACCTTCGGCAGCTGCCGGGCTGGAAGTGGGTGATGACTTATTTAAGTAACATTCGGGAAATAATTCATCAACAAACTCGCCCGCTGGTTACCGGAGATGTAATCTTGGATGGAACGCGCTTCTCGAGATTGAAATAATGAAAGAAAGAAAAGTGGATCTCTCTACGCCTTAAGACCACCAGAGTGCACTTGTCGAGAAACATAGATTTAGGAAGCATATTTCAGTCCGTTGGGGTTCGAATATAGAATAGGGATTAGGATTATATTCCGATAGGATTCGAACCGCTAAGTACATGGAACGTCCACCATATAAAATTTTAACTTTTTGTTTATTGGGAATTGACGCTGGAATTTGGTAGGGAAACGTAAAAATATTGTAAATTCCGATCGGACGAACTAGATCGTCGTGAGGAAACCGACATGTCGAGGATTCAAAAAGTTCGACGACATATGACATCTTCCAACCCACATTTGACCAGCGTGACTGATTATGGTTTGAAACTTTATAGGTATCCTGTGTCCCTGCAGGATAAAATTATTATACATTTAAGTAATCCTTACGCGATCTAGCGCAAAACTCAACGCATTGTCTCTGCAGACCGGGACATCGGGTCAGCTGCCTCAACTTGGGCGTGGCACTGTACACCTGAAAGGAATAACTGCATAAAAATATAATGTTATATTTTATTTTCAGACATCTGGACATAAATAGTTAACATAAGTTTTTTGTAAAATAGAGCATATACGTATTAACATAGAGCTTACTCTGCATTTGTCTTACCGCGCAGTACTGAAATATGGGCACCAGCGTGACCACACCATAGTAGACTAAGTTCTGAACGCACGCCCGGACCAAGCTGATTTCCACATCAGTGAGCGCGGCAATCTTGGACACGTGGTTGAAACCGTCAATGTACGGTAAAATCTGTAACAAGGAGATACAATTATCTGTTTAATTCTTGGTTAAATGGTCTATGCCTGGCAGAGATCGCTTAAAAGCGATAAGGCCGCCTATTTAACCTTTAAATGTTTCTTTCCTTTCTTATTTCATTCATTCCTTTCAAATAATATTTTCTCATTAGATTGTCTGCCCTACACCACGAACCAGTACAACTCTACCAGTCTGTATCATTTAATGCTAAAAATTATTGCTTCAATTGACCTACGTCCTAAGGGATGCTCCGAGGGATGCCCCGAGGGATGCCACTTGCCCATACGCAAATTGTAAGATGTGAATAATTATTTTCAATGTATCATTCATGATAAATATAATGAGATGTGAGAGCTTTTCTAAGGTCTATTAGGTATAAAGGCATTTTCAAAATAATATCGTGCATTGAATTGGTCATCAAGTTATGAATTAGCCACCAAGATGATGATTAATTGAATTTAATGGGTTTATGAAGTCGCGGGTGATGCAAATAAATCGCAATCAAAAAGAAAATGTAACATGCTCGTATACTATCTTCAAAATTATACCATATTGAATGGCATACGTCATCCTACTAATATTATAAATGCGAAAGTTTGTAAGGATCTGTGTGTGTTTGTTGCTCTTTCACGCAAAAACTACTGCACCGATTACAATGAAATATGGAACGTAGATAGGTGAACAACATGAATAACATATAGGCAACTTTTCATCCCGATATTCCTACGGGATACGGACTTACGCGGGTGAAACCGCGGGGCGCAGCTGGTCTTATCTATATCCTACATTGCGTGCCGTTAAATGAACAAGTATTCATTAGAAAGAATTATCGTAAATGCATCTTACGACGTCTAATTGTTACCCAAGGGGTAGTAAGATCCCGTTGTGTAGCGCTCTTCTCATTACAGCTAGACCACAAGTGCGTGCAACTGGTAAAAATAACTTCATACTAAAATTATAAAGCAGAAGAGTTTTTTTGGTTCAACGCGGTAATCTCAGGAACTACTGGTGCGATCATTATATTATTAACCCGACGTTTCGAACACTTTTCAGCGAGCGTGGTCACAGGGAGATAATATATAATTAATACATCGCGTTTAAAATCCGTTAAAAAGTTTTTAATTTCTAAATTTAAAAGACATTTAATGTATTGTCGAAAATAATCATTAATCATAAGAATACATCCTCTCCCCGTCACAAAACATTATAATAAAGACATGACATTAATAACGTTCCGTTTAACGACCTCATCAATTATTCATTATTTAGTTCAGTATTATAATATTATCTGTGGCATTATTATGCAAGAAGATACCTTAATATTCGTAAGATAAGAGCTGAGGAGTTTGTTTGTTTGTTTGAACGCATTAATCTTAGAAACACAGTTCACCATAATTGAGAACGAAATCCTATATATAGGAGTAAGAGGGAAATGAAAATGTATTTTAATATGAAGCTAAGAGTTTGTTTGTTTGATCGCACTTATCTCCTGAAAATCCTTTCACCATTGGATATGCGCGCAATCCACCAGTGTTATAAGCTATGTAATCCTACTATCCTACTAATATTATAAATGCGAAAGTTTGTAAGGAAGTGTGGTGTGTGTTTGTTGCGCTTTCACGCAAAAACTACTGAACCGATTGCAATGAAATTTGGTACGTAGACAGCTGGACAACTGGAATAACATATA
>NW_024045134.1:1480364-1498464 GCF_012273895.1 Zerene cesonia | reverse complement strand
GGTACTTAAGGTTTTTGTGTATGTGCGGTGCTGTGTGTTTATAGACAATAAATTTATTTCTTTCTTTCTTTCTTTCTAAATTTAAGAAAAACAACCAATTTCACTTAACAAATTTAATCCAGTTTTCACTTATACAAAATCTTAAATTAAAATCAGCGCACAAAACATTAAAACGTGGGCGTTGCCGCAGGTCACACATAGTTGTGTAAAAGGTCAATATCAATACATTATCGTGGGAGTTGGTATAGCTTTGTATTCATGTTAGTGTTAGTGAGCCGTAAAAGGGAAAGGTTTAAGATTGTTTATTTATTTATTTATTTAAAACTTTATTGTGCTGGTATACAAATAAAACCTTTAAAATAAAAGACTTACAACTAGACCAGCACAGAAGGCGACCTTATCACTAAAGAGTGATCTCTTCCAGGCAACCCACTGTGTAAAGAAATAGTAAAAAGCAGGATTGTTTCGCACCGGCGGATGTACATCCAGGTTTATATTATGTATGCTTGATTGCTGTAAGGGCATTGTATTAACTGGCAATTTCTATTCATTTTACATGTGATGATGGCCGATGGAAAACGATGCGAAACGATACGATATTACGATACGATACGATACGATACGATATTTGCAGATGTAGGGGGTCTGCAAGCTGGCCCAATAATGTCGAAGCTTGCTCGACTCCCACATTTAACGTTTTTTTTTACTTATACTTTACAACTTTAATAGTTTCATTTTTAGATTTATAGCATTGAAATGCTTTATAAATGAGAAATTTTGAAAGAATAGAGCTTTAGGCACATAAAACCGAAAGAGTAGAAGAAATTCGATTACTGTGGCGGGATCACGGGTGGCCAAGAGGCTAGGCGTTGCTACGGTTAGGCAAGAAACTCGGGTTTGAATCCCGCCTCGTGATCATTTTTTTCTATTCTTTCAAAATTTAACAACTTCAATAGTTTTTCTCACATTTTAAATAACTGTTGTTCAGTTTTCCGCACTATTTGTTCTTTATAACAACAATACATTTTCGCAAGCAATAACATTATAGAAGAGGGCTATAAATCGATATACAAACACCACCGAATACGTTAATATCTTCATAACCTCACTTCACAGTCTACACAAAGGTACGCCTTTTATGGTATCAAGAACAACCAGCAAAGGTCAGTACGTCTAAGGTTATTTCTGTCAAAATATTTACCGAATCGTCGCCGAGGGCCGAGCCACTCCGACTAATACAATAAAGGCTATCTTTTTGGGCATTTTTACACGCCCAAATCCGTTATGCTCGTAAACTCGTATGTTTACTTATATACATTTATAGTTCTTGCTGTTGCCAGAATCGCATTTATTGCCCAAATTTAGGATGACATATTAGAAAGCTGTCATAGTTAAGTTAATGTAACTTTCACGAGGACCAAATATTTCCTTCTTGTCATCAAAAAAGGTTGTGATCGGTGTTAAATTTTAAACAATCGATTAAAATATGCGTGTTATAAGTTTGACTTAGAAGTCTGTCCGTCTGCGTACATCTGTTGTGTATCTGGCTGATTTCGGTGAGGTCTGTATCATTGGTAAGCGTTGATTCAGAAAAATCGGTCAAAAATTATGGCTCTACAAAGTACCGGATTTTATATATTTTTTTTTTTATACACATATACTTTTTACACACTACATATATCATATTCAAAATGGCCGACAAATGGGGTCGGCGTTATTTTTTTAATTTACATTTTATATCATATTCTATTCATTATTTACGAACTGTTTTATAAATTAGGAACCTGAATATCAGATTGCAATTGAAGATATATTTTAATTCAAAGAATACTTATATATCGTTAAATTTAACTGTACATACTATATTTGTTTGTAAAGTCTATCTACAAAAGAATGTGTCTAGAGATCTTTATCCAAAATCGACTTTATCAGGCCATAATCTACCAACCTTTCACGTTAAGACTTCCTATTTTTCAATGCGTCCGTGTAAAATCCACATATAAAAGGCAAATTGAAGGCCACGTGATTTCAATTAAAGGTTGACTTTAGAACGACTATTGCTATTTCAAGGCTAGAATTCAACATGTATAATAACAATTTCTGCTTTATTGTAAACTTAAACACACTAAAATTATAAATGTGAATGTTTCTTTGTTTGGATGTTTGATGAAAGTTACAGACAGGGTATGAGCTGATTTGGTTGATAGGATACTTTTTATCCTGATTAAATACACCCTTGGGATAAAACAGGCATCAGGATATAATTATATATTGGGAATCCTATGTCTAATAATATATAAGTATCTTTAATTCGGTCCAATAGTGTGTCAGTTTACATATAAATTAGGAAAACAATAATAAAATAACATGAAACTATTGCTTTTAACATAAAATACACAACATTATTACCTATTTTCCATTATTAATACTACGTTTAAATACAATAAACATTGAATGTACACTGAAATCAATCAAACGCAACAAACACCTTTCTTGACGCCCTGTCTCATATTTTCTTGGCATTGATATCACGCTGTCATATTCTCGGAAACGTGAGCACAATAGTGCTTCATAAACAAAACTATTTTATATGGAAATGTATAAAAATACATCAATATAGTACGTATGTACGTATGCGCTTGATCCACGTGTAGGAATAACAATGTTGCGCGTGCGCAAGTAATCGAGTACTCGGCTAATAGCGATGCAGTGTACGGTGACTGTCAAATCCTACTAATATTATAATATTTATTTATTTATTTATTTTTATATTTATAAATGCGAAAGTTTGTAAGGATGTGTGTGTTTGTTGCTCTTTCACGCAAAAACTACTGAACCGATTGCAATGAAATTTGGTACGTAGACAGCTGGACAACTGGAATGACATATAGGCAACTTTTTATCCCGATATTCCTACGGGATACGGACTTACACGGGTGAAACCGCGGTGCGCAGCTACATGGCATTCAAATAAGAATAGGATCGATTCTGCGCCATTGTCGTCATTTGTCGTTAAATCATACGACCTAATACGTTTTAATTAGACACTACATTGACGTTCCTGTTCTGAGTTGAATGACATAATATATCAATAAAAATTAATTATAGATACATTCCATAAAATCCAAAAGCCACGTTCACCCTAACACTATATTTATAAACATACGGCGCTCGTGCAATCATTTACCACGTGGTTACGGGCTAATAAAAACTATTCAATGAGCTGCTGGTTGGCGATAATAACATAATTTTATATTATATTTTTAATTTAATTGAATTTAATCAAATACCCATTACGTTTTTTCGTAATCAATTGAGTTGATGAGATTGTATTGTTACAAGCTTGAAGCCCATTAGTTATCTATACTAATATTACAAAGCCGAAGAGATTGTTTTTTTGAACGCACTAATCTCAGGAACTACTGATCCGATTTGAAAAATTCTTTCAGTGTTAGATAGCCCATTTATTGAGGAATGCTATAGGCTATATATATACCATGGGAGAAGCCGGGGCGGACCGCTAGTTCATCAATAACTGTTAACTTATTTTTAATTTTTTATGCTAGAGCGGGCTGATCTAAGAATCACAGATCACCACCGCCTATACAAACATATCTAGAAGATCTTGATACAACTTGCATATTCGTTAAATACAAGTAGTTTTTAAGACAACAGTTGACGTTTTAGATAATAAATTATACTATTTTATCCGACGTTTCCTTAGTAAACATAGTTCTGTCTTACTTATTATTCCGTGGTTCTGTGCTTGACGAATAAAGGTAACAAACACCTTCTCACATAACCTTTCGTATTTCAATATTATTAATATCAAAATTATGTTAATCTATCGATTTACTGAACAAGCTATAACCACGCTGGCGCACAAAATATATATAATTTTGGACACATCATTTTACATCACTATATATCAGATTTGGCTCTGAACATCGCTTTTATTAGCTTCACCTGTGTGTTTGTATGTAATCGTCACCTTTAGACTCAATTTTGACCAACTTTATAGGTACAGATTTAATTCAAACCTCGTATTCTTAACAAGGACAGATACTGTGCATAACAGCGTGTGAAATATTTAGTTGAATTGAAATTCTACTATATCCTATCCTACTAATATTATAAATGCGAAAGTTTGTAAGGATGTGTGTGTGTGTGTGTGTGTGTGTGTGTGTGTGTGTTTGTTGCTCTTTCACGCAAAAACTACTGAAGCGATTGCAATGAAATTTGGTACGTAAACAGCTGGATAACTGGAATAACATATAGCATTTTTATCGCGATATTCCTACGGGATACGGACTTATGCGGGTGAAACCGCGGGGCGCAGCTAGTATATAATAACATCTATTAAACCGCGGGCAAAAGCTAGTACTTATAAAATAATACAAAGTCGCCCCTTGCCTTATATCCCTGTGTATTCTTAAATGTTTAAAATTACGCAAAACATATTGATACCCAATGCAAATCTTTTAAAAGAGGTATTTAAGAGGAATAGAAAGAAATGAAGGAGATTTATTTATTCACAACATATAAATTTACAGCCGTGCGAAGTCAAATATATATCAATGAACGCTATTTTAAAGTTCATGCGCTAAAAATAACAAAAAGTGCCTCGAATAGTTTCCGTAAACAAGCAGTGTATCGTAAACAAGCAGTGTATCGTAAGTAGTTATCATGTGAGTTATTGCTATCATGCTCGCAGCCAGTGCCATGATTCTGTGGCCTTGTATATCTTGACCTTAACTATTTAGTGTAGTGGCCCTATCTGTACTGTTGTTTTTTTATTATTATTATACACCACTCTGCTTCTGTTATCACACTTCCTACTAATATTATAAATGCAAAAGTTTGTAAGGATGTGTGTGTGTGTGTGTGTGTTTGTTGCTCTTTCACGCAAAAACTACTGAACCGATTGCAATGAAATTTGGTACGTGGACAGCTGGACAACTTAAAAAACATATAGGCAACTTTTTATCCCGATATTCCTACGGGATACGGACTTACGCGGGTGAAACTGCGGGTCGCAGCTAGTTAACAATAAATCATAACTTTCTAACATGACTGTTATACTTTGTTTAACAATGAAAGCTATTCTTAAACAAATCTCGATATAAAAACGATTCTATAATTGATTCCCCAATAGTAAATATACATAAATATAAATAATTATTAAAAATATCTGTATATTGATGAAATAAAAACTTCTTTAATAAAACTTTTCGTGTAATTAAACATAGAATTCAATTTGTTTTGATTCACATATATCTGAATAACGGGAAAAGTCAATAGCTTTGCGTTTTATTGAATTTTTCGTATCAGCATAATGTGGCAGACGCCTGATAGCAGATAGGAAATTTCAGATATTATCCAATTGTTATACTAAATGCAATATATACAATGCAGATCTTTTATATTGATTAAAACAGCATTTGGGATAAATCCTACTAATATTATAAATGCGAAAGTTTGTAAGGATGTGTGCGTGTTTGTTGCTCTCTCACGCAAAAACTACTGAACCGATTGCAATGAAATTTGGTACATAGATAGCTGGACAACGGGAATAACATATAGGCAACTTTTTCTCCCGATATTCCTACGGGATACGGACTTACGCGGGTGAAACTGCGGGGCGCAGCTAGTATTTCAAATTCGCAAGCATCTCATACGAGATACGTCCACGTGTACCGTGAACACAATAGTCTATTGAAAACGCCTAACATCTAAGTATAGGGGAAGAGTTATTAAGACTGGTTTTAGAGTCACGCTGACCGCCGGTACATACCTCCGTACCGTAGGTATGGTACCTTCGGTATATCTAACTCTGCGAATGGTAATCGCTTACCATCAGGCGAAACACCAGCTCAGTTGACCGGTATGACGTAAAAATCGGGTTATAACACAAATATAATTATTACTAGCTTTTCGCCCGCGGCTTCGCCCGCGTGGAATTCGGTTATATTATTTTCATCTCCCTATTTCAACTCCTTCTACCTTTTTTTTCGCGATAAAAATTATCCTGTGTCCTTTCCCAAGTTCAGTTCTACCTGCATAGCAAATTACATCAAAATTGCTTCAGTGGTTTAGGCGTGAAAGCGTAACAGACAGCCAGACAGACAGAGTTACTTTTGCATTTATAATATTAGTAGGGATTTGAGGACACGACTGCACTTCGTGGCGATATCGCGATCTGTTGATGAAATGGAAATAGATTTCTATAATTACACACACATATATATAAAGTTTATATCATGTAGTAAATAGTGACGATTGGAGTGCAAGAAAGAAAATTAGAATTCTTATTATTGAGGACTAGCTGCTATCCGCGGTTTTATCCGTGTAAGTCCGTATCCCGTAGGAATATCGGGATAAAAGTTGCCTATATGTTATTCCAGTTGTCCAGCTGTCTACGTACCAAATTTCATTGCAATCGGTTCAGTTGTTTTTGCTTGAAAGAGCAAGAAACGCACACACATCCTTACAAACTTTCGCATTTATAATATTAGTAGGATAGTAGGAAGTAGGATATTTAGGTTATAGCAATAACACTCGTATAGGTATAGAAATACAGTTTATTATAGCGTGAAGATAATTTGTTATGAATATTACGTTCAAGTTCGCTTGTAATATATTTGCAACCAGCCCCTTGCCCCGGCTTCGCCCGTGTCCGAAGGATCGAGTCGTTTTAAGTGAATTTGTAACAAACAAACAAAACCCCTTTCCGCTTTATAATATTAGTATGGACTAGCTTTCAGCGGCGGCTTCGTTCACTTACTGTTTCAGATACCATGCGAAGGCATATAAATTAAACTAAACAACTTCTATATTCATAGATTGTCTATAGAGATTGTTAATTTGAAAAAAAAAGTGTAAAACATTACACAACGGTTTAAGATTTTAAAGCAACTAGCACCGAGTTACATCAAAATTAGTTCAGTGAAGATTATACATGAGAAAATTCTTAAATTCTGGCGATCCTTATCAGGATAATAACATAAACGCATGAAATTATTGTATGTGAAGTCCCGCGTCCCCTAGTGGGGTGTGGGGCAGATGATATACATCTGTTTCACTGATCGATTTTCTTTATGGACATGTAGGTGATCAGCCTTCTGTGTCCTGCCAGACCGAGACATTTTTTTTTTGTGCGTCCCCACCGGGAATCGAATCAACGACCGCTCGGTTCTACGCTCACGCGTCGACCACTGTACCGAGGAAGCGGTCAAATACGGTCGATAAGTGTACAAAGTTTGATTAAAATCCGTTAAATTGGTCACAAACAGTCTTAGGGAGTCAGTTACATACAACCATACAGGTGTAGTTAATAAAATCAGACGAAACACGAAGAAACCAGACCCCATAAAAAACGCATCACAACACTTGCACGCGATAAGGTTGCTGTTATCGTATCTTACTTTTCGTAATCCCGAATATTAACATATCGTTACATTGTCGTGATAAGATACTGTGCTGCGGACGAAGTTGCTACGCCGTCATATAGTGAAACATCCATTTTAATTAATTTATTACTTAATTGTTAGCTGCATAATTATAAATTAGCATACGTATCTAATTATTTATTTATCTATTTATTCTTCATTGTATAAACGAACAATACTTAATATATCATAATAATAGTGACAAAGGATTTTGTATACAATTAGCGGCCTTATGGCTATAAGCCATTTCTTCCAGGCAACCGACGAAATTATTATATTTATTATTCATTAAGTATAGCTGAAAAAATATAGGCTAGAACTGAAAAATACACGCTATAGCTGAAAAATACACGCTAAACAGAGGAGAAATAGAGAAGAAATAAGCTTGCTAAATGGAGAAGAATGGAGGTTCCACTGGCCAAACAGACCATATTGTGCGTGTCATGCTCACGTTAGTGTCCTCAGAATATGTTAATAGTTAAATCTATGTAAAGAAAATTGTCCTAATAAAGGTTTATATTATATTCTCTTCACTTCTAATAGGTACTTTTTAGTGTAGGACTGGGCTATCACAAATGAAGAGACATCAATTTCCTAACACGTTTTTAAATACGTAAATGACCGAAAAATTGGGTTCTTAACCCGGACTAATCCTAAAATTCTCAATTTATTCATAAGAAAATTTTATATTAGGTATCAAATTTGAAATGTTTAATATTGTAATCGTATAACATTCGTTATTAATTGTAACGCGAATACAAAGCGATAATACCGTCACTTCTTAATCCGACAATTTATTTAAAATGCTTGTAACATAAACTCTATAGAAAAAAAAAATCGACATTTTGAGAACAGTCAATGGCCCTTAATCTTGAAATGATAAACGAATAATGATACGATTCCACCAACATATTAATGGCATGTAGATTTAACAAAAAACTAAATCGCCTTTAAATTTCCAGAACTAGACCATATCCAAATGAGATCACACGGGAGGCACGAGCTTTCAAATAAAAAAAAGAATCATCACAATCGATTCACCCGCAGCAGCCGTAGCTAATGATAAATATACTCATATAACCAACAGGGAACAATTGCGAATGAGTTGTGTAAATGCAAATGAAGTGATAATTACATTAGATCTATTTAGACGGGTATACTCGATGTATGGGCAGCCTTGTGTTGTGAGGTACGAGACAAGACTTGAGAAAATCTAGGAAATTATTCGTTAACTAGCTGCGCCCCACGGTTCTACCCGCGTAAATCCATATCCCGTGGGAATATCGGGATAAAAAGTTGCCTATATGTTAATCCAGTTGTCCAGCTGTCTACGTACCGAATTTCATTGCAATCGGTTCAGTCGTTTTTGCGTGAGAGAGTAAGACACACACATCCTTACAAACTTTCGCATTTATTATTATTATTAGTAGGAAGTAGAAAGGAAGTAGGATTATTAAAATAAATTATTGTAATTATTACAAAGCGATTTGTGCTATCTGTTTGATATCTTTGATTCGATATACTAATACGTCTTGATTATTTGAAAGTAGCCTATTTATTAAATAGGAACATTAATTAGTCCATATCCATATGAGATTTTTTATTGAATTGAAATAAAAGATTTGAATTTATATTTTCTTGAAAACATCGTTAAAAAAATATTATTAAATCGATAGTCACACATATCTCAAGGGCTAAAATCACAAAACAATAAGTCAAACGAACACTTATTAAAATTGTCATACATTGCTTGTCAGATGAAAGTAGTTCGTTTGGTGGTTGTCACCGATGTCGAGTGTGCGACGACCCTTAGTAGCTCAGTAACTCTATATAAATAAAGGCCGTCCTACAAGCATAAACGCCAAGATTTCAATAACAATCAATTAAAACGCACGCGAGAAACCAACATGGATCCAAATAAAACCTCAATCAAAACATTTTTAACGGATACACTTGCACAAAATGCATATGGTAATTTTTTTTTATAATACTCAATTTTGAGCACAGATAACATAATACCACAGATAACATAATATAGTAAATTCTAGTTTTAAAACAAAAGCATTTAGTTAAAATTAGTTCTAGGAAAAACGTATAGGAAACTGAACTTCGTATTAATATTATGCTATGGATCTAATATTTATGAAATGTTTTATTTATTGTTTATATAATTTTATTTAATGCATGTACATAATAATTTATTATTGTTTTATTTCTTCAGATATCCTTATTAATCGTTGTATTAAAAAACTAGCTATTCGCCGGCGGCTTTGTCCGCGAATATATAGACCCGGGGTTTGCCGTGGGATTTCCGGAATATAAATCCTATATCCGTCCCCTAGCGTAACTAACATCACTTTCTTTATATATAAAAAAATATATTGCATTACACACAATCAGTCATAAATTCTACGATTTCACATCGCACTCCGTAAACACCTTATCTCATATTTAAATCAACTTCCATAACGAATTTATCGAACATTGTTCACCCGTTACGCGTGTGCTTCTAATACCAAACTTTTCGTCGCGGTGCAATTTCATTAAAATGAACTATGACTACTTATATAAACACCCGATGTTTATACTGTTTATTATTAACATAATACGGAGTTAGGAGTGCTTACGTACTCCGTACTAACTTTAACGAGCGGTTTTTATGTGTCACATTTTCAATATAGCGCCATCTATCGGAATTTTTAAATTTCAAATTCAACTTCAAATTATATATTAATTATATGTAGGTACGTAGACAGCTGGACAGCTGGAATAACATGTAGGCAACTTTTTATCCCGATATTCCTACGGGATACGGACTTACGCAATTCCTCAATCGCAATTTAGCCCAACTCACTTGGAACATTTCTACATTTTGCGATGCAATGTAATTTTAAATGCTCACTAATATTAAAAATGCGAACGTGTGTATGTTTGTCCTTCTTTCGCGTCGCAATGGAACGGTCTTTCGATATATTATTTGTGTCTAGAGATATTTAGAAGACAGTGTCACAAGCTACTTGTATATTCAATACAAAATCATGAATTAATATTGAATCCAAATCAAGCCGCTTCTGTGATATTCATCTTTACTAATATAATAAAGGTGAAGAGTTTGTTTGTTTGTTCGAATGCACAAATCTCAGGAACTACTGGTCCGATTTGAAAAATTCTTTCAGTGTTAGATAGCCCCTTCATTGAGGAAGGCTATAGGCTATGTATGTACCACGGGCGAAGCCGGAGCGGACCGCTACTTTCCTTTATATAAAACAACAGTTACAGTCAAGAAATAATTCAACTAAATAATTCTATAAGCATATCGAGGTCGTACAAATAAAGGGCCCGACGGAATTAGCCGACAAGTGGCCGAAATAGCCAAACGAATAAAGCTAGTGCACACGCAGTTGGTGACGGCGTGACGGCCAATTGGGCCGTTGTGAAGAATTTCATTAACTCGATAAATTGCTTTAAACTACGCGTCGGTTACACCGCGGATAACTTTTGTGATAACCAGTTTCAAATCATCTGGATATCATCGGTTATCAGTACATAGTATAAAACAAAGTCGCTTTCTCTGTCCCTATGTCGCTTTGTATGCTTAAATCTTTAAAACGGATTTTGATGGGGTTTTTTATAATAGATAGAATGATCCAAGAGGAAGGTTTTTTATGTATTATAACATCTATTAAACTAAATTAACGCGTGCGAAGCCGCAGGCAAAAGCTAGTAAGAGATATACATGTTTTTCACTGTCCGATTTTCCTTCCTGCACTTCAAAGGTCCGAAATAAGCCTTCTATGTCCTGCCAGGCCAATTTTTTTTTTGCCCCCCACCGGCAATCGAACCCAGAGCCCCTCGGTTACGTCATCGCGTCAACCACTGTACCGTGGAGGTCGAAGGATGCCGATTAGCATAATATGCAACAAAACAAAAACATGTTTATTATTAGATATCATTTATATCGCTTGTATGACGTTATCTGATGCTAATTCTATTTTGGATTCTGGTCGTATAAAAATGTAAATTTTCAATTCAAATAACTGAATATCATTGAGCGAATGTGGTTTAGATGCATAATATCTCTATATATATATATATATGTCTATTTATACATATCTCTATCCTATCCTACTAATATTATAAATGCGAAAGTTTGTAAGGATGTGTGTGTGTGTTTCTTGCTCTTTCACGCAAAAACTACTGAACCGATTACAATGAAATTTGGTACGTAGACAGCTGGACAACTGGAATAACATATAGGCAACTTTTTATCCCGATATTCCTACGGGATACGGACTTATGCGGGTGAAACCGCGGGGCGCAGCTAGTGCGTATATTTTTAATTATGTAATAGCAGCCAGCTGGGCTGGTGGTTCGCCTGATGGTAAGCTATCACCACCGCCTATGAACATTTGAAATGGTACAGGATAAAGGTAAGGTAAAGGATAAGGAAAGGAACGACGGTATAAATAATAATAGGACTGAATAGGGTGAGGAACAGGATATGAGCATCCGGCCGACCCACTCACCCAAGGAAACACAGGCATGCTACTATTTAAGCATTAAATACCTCTACCTCTCCTCTACCTCCTCTCCCTCTACCTCCCGTGGGGGTGTGGTATCATTGCCAGTGCGATGTCCCAATTCCGGATTATTTACGACTGAAGCTAAATTGCAAAGCAAAACAACACAAAAACATAAATTCTGCCCATTTTTCCAATACACATCTAACCAGTAAGTTAAAAATAACTTTAATGTTTTCGTCCATCAAGGACACTATCGCATATGGATTCGACGTAACTCAATACTAATAAATACTTCACACACGCAACATAATTTTACGATCATCCTAAATTGTTGCCAACATTAAAAATATATATGTGAGTGGAAAACATACGCAATTAAACACAATCGAATTGAATTTTAAACGATACATGTTGTTTTGATTTATCGCGTGTTTTTGTGTTCGGTAACTTTGATATTAGTTGCTTTCCGTCTTCATTTTATGATTTATATTATCAAGATAGCGGATTGGTTTTCATTTAGTTTAATATTTTCGAGTGTGCATACGGCGAGATCGCATCGGCACGAATTGGGCCAATTCGTACCGGTAAAGGTAGCATGGTACTGTGTTACGTTCTGAGAATGGGGGAGCCCGAGGCCTGTATCCTTCTCCTCACCCACCCTTCACCTTTATTCCCTTTGTCAATTATTTTCCTTAAACGTTATCTCTAAAAGCGGACAACGCATTTGCAGGGGCCCTAACACTGCACGCTTCATAGGCGGTGGTGATCGCTTACTATCAGGCGAACCGTCAGCTCCACTGCCCGCATGACATAAATATATAGAAAGCTAGCTGACCCGGCAAACGCTGTTCTGCCTTATTCTTATCATTTAGGGTAATAAAAAATAGATGTTAGCCGATTCTCAAGACCTACCCGTTATGCACACAAAATTTCATTTGACTAGGTCCACCCGTTTCGGAGTAGTACGGTAACTAACATTGTGAAATTGTTTTATATATAAGAAGAATATATATGCTTTTGGCGGCTTGGTTTATTTAGGTTATTGTTGTCGAGTTATTACAAATTTGGAATAACATCAAAAAACAGAGGCAAAAACGACAATAAACGTCGCCATGGCTAAAAGTGTTCACGTAATTACGTTACGATACTTTAACAAATATTTAAAACGAATCATATATCCTTATGTATCACTTTACGTTTCTCTTAAATAAACCTATTCACGTATTAAATTTGTTGTACTAAAGTCTATTAAACTCATTTACATAGAAGTAACGTAAAATAAATTGAATTAACATAATAGCACCGAATAACAAATAGTGGTTTATTCGTAAAACGAGTTTAATGCAATGGCGCCATATTGGATACTAATATTATAAATGCGAAAGTTTTTAAGGATGTGTGTGTGTTTGTTGCTCTTTCACGCAAAAACTACTGAACCGATTGCAATGAAAATTGGTACGTAGATAGCTGGATAACTGGAATAACATAAAGGCAACTTTTTATCCCGATATTCTTACGGGGTTCGGACTTACGCGGGTGAAACCGCGGGGCGCCGCTAGCTGGATATAAAATTGTTATTTCCATCGCCTAAAAATATTATGTGTATCGAAATCCATACTAACATTATTAATGCGAAATTATGTCCGTCAGTCTGTTGCGCTTGAACCTCAGCACCGATTTGGGTGACATTCGGAATCAAAATAGATGGAAGTCCAAGTCCAAAAGAGTTTTTTAATTAACATTCAAATTGCTGAAATAAGGGGAAAACCATGTTGTGGTAAAAGTTTGAGTTTGAATGTGATCTCTATGGAAAAAAGTTGTCAAATAACTCTCTGGCCTCCTACAAACTACCACCAGAGTCCAGACAGGAAAATCACATCAATAAATTGCTCAGTTGCACCAAGAAAAATTGAAAAGAAATACATTACATTTATGCATTGCATTACTATAAGCTTTCCGCCCGCGGCTTCACTAGGGTGGACTTCAAAATGTTGTACTTTTGTGCTTTCTTAAAGAAGAGGCACTATGACATTTTTTTCTACTTATTTATTATTTTATTTTTTGAAAATTATAGCCAACTAGCTGCGCCCCGCGGTTTCACCCGCGTAAGTCCGTATCCCGTGGGAATATCGGGAGAAAAAGTTGCCCATATGTTATTGCAGTTGTCCAGCTGTCTACGTACCAAATATCATTGCTATCGGTTCAGCAGTTTTTACGTGAAAGAACAAACACACACACATCCTTACAAACTTTCGCATTTATAATATTAGTAGGATGAAATTGCATTTAATGACATATTTTTTTTAACCCCCGCTTACATGACATTTGTATGGAAATTCATTTTTTTTTTTACAACTAAAACCACAGTAATAAATAATAGATTTTACCACAGAACAAAGCACGTTTACTTATCAAGCGAAACATAACCCTTTGAATTAATTATAACCGGTTTCTAACGCAACAGAACTGTGTCAACTGTACACTTATTGATGCAGCAAAAACTAATTATGTGCCGCGACTGTGTCCGTGCAATGGATAGAAATTATGATTTTTAACAGTGTATATATAGAAGAAAAATCAACGTAATTCACTAAGCTGTTTAGACTCTATAAGTAGATATCAACACTAATATTTGAAAGTGGAAAATTTCGATTTTTATTTTTCTATTTTTGTGTGTTTGTAACGTTTTCACGCCAAAACAACGGGACCGATTTCAAAAATTCTTTCACCATTATAAATCTGCATCTTCACTGAGTGACATAGGCTGTAGATGTACCACGGGTGAAGCCGGGGTATACATCTAGTTATTTAAGTACATTGTTATGTTACTGTCAAAACGCGTTTCGTCCGAATCAGTTAAAATCGTGGTAAACTGTTCCAGCTGAGGTTTTGTTTGGGTCCATATAGTTTCTATTTTACTGATTGAGTGGGGATCGCCCTTACGTCGATTCTGACACCGGGCGCCGGAACGCAGCGCCGGGCGCCGGAACGCAGCGCCGGGCGCCGGAACGTAGCGCCGGACGCCGGCCCGTGCGAATGTTCAGAAATCATAATCAACCTAACACGTTCCTCGCTTCACGCCGTTCCTATTTTTATACCGAATACTATGTAGGTACCTACTATAATATGTTGTGTTATAAAATGTTTATACCCATATTTTATTCCAGTTGTCCAGCTGTGTACGTACCAAATTTCATTGCAATCGGTTCAGTAGTTTTTGCGTGAAAGAGCAACAAATACATACACATCCTTACAAAAATTTGCATTTATAATATTACTAGTAGGAGGTAGGATTGATGATTACGACTTAAACCAAATTAATATAAAAATATACGACTTCGTCAAAGTTTTCCTTGGAAAATATAGCAATTTAACATAATAAACAGAATGGCCGTGCTCCCATGGGATGAGTGGATCAATGAAATGATTAACACGTGTAACATTAAGGGGGCAGAGCCAGTTCCATGAACTCATTTCCAAGGCTGAACCATTTATACAGCTATCTAGTCCTAAAGACGCCCAATTTGTTATTATCTAGGTGGCACGGAGTACATTGTGTCTGACTTTATTAATATCCACTATTAATATCCACCCATCCCACTTATGTTATACTAGCTGTTGCCCGCAGCTTCGCCCGCGCGGTCTTACAAACTTTCATCCTCTATTTTATCCTCATGGGGGTTGAATTTACTGAAATCCTTTCTAAGCGGATGCCTACGTTATAACATCTATCTGCATGCCAAATTTTAGCCCGATTCGTCCAGTTGTTTTGCGTTGATAGATCACTATGTCAGTCAGTCAGTCAGCCACTTTTGAGTTATACATATTTAGATACATAGACAACAATAAAAGTCTGACCATTCGATAGGATTTAGCAGATAAACAGGTTCAGATAAGCCGATTTTAGTGAAATTTAGCGACATAGATGATGTGTGTGATGTGAGTGGTAGAAAAAAAAAATTTCAGCGATGCAAAATGTCTTATAAACTTTATAGATGTAAACGTAGACTGGAATATCACAACGAAAAACATAACAACTTCATTAAAATGAAAATTAAAATTTTTTTTCATGTCCCAGCAAGCCCATTTCTAATAGTCCAAAAAGGTACCAATATGACGTAATCATCAGCCCTTCGCACTGAGGTCCCATGGGTCCATAATACAGGACTTCCCCACATAAAAGGACAAGGTTAGCCGAGCCCATTTGTAATATATTATTTAATTAAATGTCATATCATACTGCCTAGAACAAAAAGGGAAAACGTGTTTTTTACTTGATCTTTATATAGCATAGAGAAAACTGTGTCGTGTACTTTCTCATTGCGAAATAGAGAAAAAATGTTATGTTAGTGCGAGTAAAAATCTGGGTATTGCATGATTTGTTATTTAAATATACATAAATAGCGCGCATTCTCATAAATTTAGATGAGAATCTATACTAATGCTATAAAGAGGAAAGTTTTGTAGGTAATGTTTGTAATATTTTTACATAAAAACTACTGGACCGATTAAAAAATTCTTTCATCGTTAGAAAGCGTCAACTTCACTAAGTGACATAGGCTATAGATGTACTACGGGCGAAGGCTGGCGGATAGCTAGTACAGAATAACATACAATGCAAATTTTCTCGTATCTCGTAACAATTGATCTCTTCTTATGAAAATATTTGTACTTAACTACCGATAGTATTAAAATGGAATAAACAATACAGTCTTCATGAGATTAAACGATTTTTTCAAAACAGATGCCACCTCAAACTCAAAGCGACCGAACGCAGACGACCTTTTCTACTTTTTTTTATGTCATAGGAGGAAGGTTAGCTGGTGGTTCGCCTGGTGGTACACCATTACCCATGAACATTCGCAGTAGTAAACTCTGTGGATACTATGGGGATAAGGAAAGAATTTTGACGACTGGAAAGAAGGAATGGACTGGGAAGGGTGAGGAAAATGAAATGGGCCTTCGGATCCGCCGGTCGCCGTGCGAAACACAGCAGCATGCTACTATTTCACTTATATATTATTCTCCTATGGAGTTGTGGTATTTCCCCGGCCAGCTGGCCCAATTCGTACTGAAGCGTGCTCGACTAATTTCTTTGCAAAGTAAATCTTGAGAGCGGCGAAATTAATGATGGATGAACTTTTAAAGAGTCTATAAAACTCATGAACTTTTGCTCAAGCGACTAATCACAGGTGGATGGCCAATAAACATTTTAATAATAGCTGAAATCTCGAACAAATCAGTACAAACGCATTATCAATATCAGTTTAAAAAAGCAGACAATGGGTGCTTCCTTTTTAAATGCCGTCAAATAAAAATAGCAGCGGTCGATAACGGGTTTATCGACCCGCCTGATAGAGCGATCTATTTTAGCGCTGGACGCTGCGCGTGCGCATCTCGACGTGATGATAACGATGTTTAGAAGACTGTTTGGTATTTTTGTATCTAATCCTACTAATATTATAAATGCGAAAGTTTGTGAGGATGGATGTATGTGTATGTGTATGCTTATTACTCTTTCACGCAAAAACAATTGAACCGATTGCAATGAAATTTGCTACGTAGATAGCTGGACGTCTGGAATAAGAGATAGGCAACTTTTTATACCGATATTCCTACGGTACACAGACTTACGCGGGTGAAACTGAACGGGGCGCAGCTTTTGTTCCTATATTTTCAACCGACTTCAATAAAGGAGGAGGTTGTAAATTCCCCCTTTTTTGTGGCTTTGCCCCGCGGACCCGCGTAAGTCTGCATCCCGTACAAATATCGGAATAAAAGATGATTGATGAAGGATTCTAATACCTATTCTAACAAGTGGTAGCTTTATTTTTCATGAATAGATTAATCTACTCATACAAAGCTGCATTATTAGAGAGTAACATAGAAGAATAATTATATAGAAGATTAATTAAAGTATAGAAATTCAAAACAATAACACTAAAAACTTAGAAGTTTTTAGGAATTCCCGAAATAGACACTATTTCGTGGGATGCAAAGTCTATTGTTCAAAATAGCTATTCATTATAGCCTACGAAAATATGTACGAGGCTGTAAATACCTAGTCTTGCCATAAATATTGTAATAAAGAAAAAAGAAAATTGTTAACTGCAAATAACATTTATTACT